>NC_058085.1:209437289-209641952 GCF_014858855.1 Bufo gargarizans | reverse complement strand
AAAAAAAAAAAAAAAAAAGAATATTCGAAATATCGAATTTAAATCACTATATTCGAAATATTTGCGAATTAGCGAAGTGCTGATATTTGCGAAAAAAAATTGATATTCGAATATTCGCGCTCAACACTAATTCTGATGCTGCTGCTGCCATCTCCACACTATGTCACCTTGCCACTCTGTGAAATCCTGATGCTGCTGCTGCTGCCATCTTCACACTATGACACCTTGTCACTCTGTGATATCCTCCTGATGCTGCTGCTGTCGCCAACTCCAGACTCGGTCATTGTGCCACTTGCTGGCCTTCTCAAATTGCTTCCAACTCCAGACTCAGTAATTGTGTCACTTGTGGCTTTCTCCTGATGCTGCTGCTGCCAACTCCTCATACTGCTGCCACCTTCATATTCTGTCATTGTGCCACTTGGTGGCCTTCTCCAGATGCTGCCAACTCCAGACTCTGTCATTGTGCCACTCGGTGGCCTCCTCATACTGCTGCCACCTTCATATTATGTCATTGTGCCACTCGGTGGCCTCCTTATACTGCTTCCACCTCCAGACTCTGTCACTAGGCCACTCTGTTGTCTCCTCATGCTGCTTCCACCTCACCACTATGTCATAGGTCCACTCTGTGGATTTGTCATAGTGTTCCCACCCTCTTCACTTCATGACTGGTTCACTATTTTGGCTTTTGGTCTGGCTGACATCATTTATTTGACCTTTCTTCTGATCTGTCAGAAGCAGGGAAAAATGAGACGCACAACGGATCCTGTCTATGTAGCAGCTGTAAGGACTTTATGTTCCCATCAGAATTGGCTTATTATTTGGTAGACAAATGCAGGAGTGGGTACAAAACACAGAAGACATGCAAATATTCCATTCACATGTCATCTCTGTTTTTAGATCCACTCCTGTTTTTTTTTTGTCATTAGCAATACTGATGGATTATTGAGCAAATGCTGACCGAGTGAAGGAGTATGCTCCACAAACAGGATCCATTTTTTGTGAGTTATTGTTCTGATGGAGCAGAGGAAGCGCAAATTAAGCAGTGACGTCAACACAAACTTACTGCTGACACCCTCTCCACTCTGTCAGGGGGCTCTACTTGTATACACGTTTAATAGAACAGGTTCTGTAGATATCTATGTGGAATCAGCTGGCGACGGTGTAAAAGGAGTGTGCTTTTTCTTGGCACTAACATCGACCTATAAGGCTCAGTTCATACTTGAGTTGTTTGGTCAGTTTTGGCCCCGTGACTGCCCAAATAAGTAAAGTGTGTGAAGTGTGTAGTGATTCTAAGAGCGACGCCAGTCATTTGCATGTCATACGGTCTTACAGTATTATTTCACTACCAAAGCAGAATCCGTATGCATGTTACTGCAAGTCACAGTGTTCTACACCATTATGAAGGCTCTCCGCAGCCAGGAAATAGCTGAGTTTTTTAATGTAATTTGCCACAACTATATTCAGATCAAACCAAATTTTTTCCCCCAAAATTTTGTAAACCGGCAAATCTAGCTTTTGAAAAATCCGCTCATCTCTAGTCACAAGCTTATGGCAAAGACCTCAAAGGTAGTGTTTTCCGAAATACTACCTGTACCACGAGCCACAAAAGAAGGTTTTGGGTTCTTGAAGAACTGGGCCGACTTCTCTGTTGGCTACAGGCTCTATCATAGGGATGGGCTGCAACTCAATGAGGA
This sequence comes from Bufo gargarizans, assembly GCF_014858855.1. Classification (NCBI taxonomy): domain Eukaryota; kingdom Metazoa; phylum Chordata; class Amphibia; order Anura; family Bufonidae; genus Bufo; species Bufo gargarizans. The sequence continues at coordinate 209,640,258 of NC_058085.1, read as the reverse complement.
ACTGGCAGCTGTTTTGGGGGAGAGGATGGCTAGAGGGTTGGAGGAGTGTTTAAAATGGGGACTAGGGGGGAGGAACATTACATTATAAGAGTGGAAAATAGTGCAGATAGAGAACTGGTGCAAGGTAATGGAACTGGGGGACGAATGGAAGCAGTGGCGTACCTATCATATAGGCAGACTACGCAGCTGCTATGGTGCCTGTGAGGAAGAGGGGCCCGCAGTGGAGGAGAATCTTGCCCCGTGTATTTTTCTAACTGTCTCCTGCCTGCTAGCTCAGCCTCCCGTCTGATTCCTCTGGATTGTCACAACCTCACCAGTAATGAAGTAAGTGACGACTTGTAGGTGAGGACAGTGCAGAGGTGTATGTGTGGAGGGGGGGTCACTCAGCTTTCCCAGACTATTCCTCTGCACATATGTCATTCAGAACAGGAGGAAAGCTGGTTGTCACTACATTATGTAATGTGACTCAGCTTTCCTGATGTCCTAAATGGCATAAGTGCAGAGGCATAAGAAGATATGAGGATAGGTGGGAGTTGTGTTACTTCAGCTTTCTCATGTCTCTCCACATGTGCCATGCAGGGCAGTAGAAAAGCTTGGTGTGATTATATCATGTAACGTCACTCAGATTTCCTGCTATCCTGCAAGGCATAAATGCAGATAATAAGAACATGAAAAGGCAGGGTGGAGGGGTTCACTCAGATTTTCCAGAGAATCATGTCTCTGCACATGTGTCATGCAGGATAGCAAGTAATGGCAGTGTCTCCCAGCTGTCCTGCATGACACAGAGGATGGGGGAAGCAGTCACTTCCTCACACTTTTCTCATGTCTCTGCACATGTGCAATGCTAGACAGCAGGAAAGTTGGGCGGTATTACATCATGTAATGTCCTAGATTTTTGTCAAAATATGCTGAACACAGCCGGAACCTACCAGATCCCATTCACTATAATGGGTCTGTTGGGTTCTGGCATGAGTACTGCCATTTTGTAGAGCAAAATACTGCTGCATGAGATGGGGCAGGTCGAGAAGTTAGGGAGGGTAGTGAGAGGAGCCAGGGCATATAGAGGGGGAGACTAGAAATGGGCATGGGGGCCCAATCTAAATTCTTGCTATAGGGTCCAATGATTTCTATGTAGGCCCCTGAATGGAAGGGGGGACTAGAACAGTTCATAAGGAAAGGTGTAGGGTAAAAAATATACATAAACATCTTAATTGTATGTACATTCATGCTAGAAGCCTGAATAATAAAACTGGTGAACTGGAAATAGTGATGTGTGAGGAGGACTATGACATAGTGGGAATAACTGAGACATTGCTGGATGATTAATGGGCGACTACAGTACGCTGAAAGATTATCAAAATTAGGGTTATTGAATTTAGAAAAAAGACGACTAATGGGAGATCTAATTACTATGTATAAATACTGTCAATCAGGGGGCAGTACAGAGATCTATCCCATCATCTATTCATTCCCAGGACTGTGACTGTGAGGGGACATCCTCTGCGTCTGGAGGAAAGAAGATTTGTACACAAACATAGAAAAGGATTCTTTACGGTAAGAGCAGTGAGACTATGGAACTCTCTGCCTGAGGAGGTGGTGATGGTGAGTACAATAAAGGAATTCAAGAGGGGTCTGGATGTATTTCTGAAGTGTAATAATATTACAGGTTATAGCTACTAGAGAGGGGTCGTTGATCCAGGGAGTTATTCTGATTGCCTGATTATGGTCAGGAAGGATTTGGCTTCTTCCTCAGTTTTTTTTTTTTTTTTTGCCTTTCTCTGGATCAACTTGCAGCATAACAGGCTGAACTGGATAGACAGATGCCTTTTTTTCGGCCTTATAAAATAGGTTTTCTATGTTACTATGTAAAATATTGAACCTTTTTGTAAGTCATAACAAGCGTTGACTGCAATTTTTTGCAGTGAAATGTCCTTGAATTACATGCTCTGATGCATTATCTTACTGCAATTTACAATGCATGTATTAACATATCAATAACACACTGATATGCCCAAACAGTAAATAGAAACTGGATTCTAGAAAAAAGGGAGCAATTCCTCAGTGCTTGCAAAAATGTAATTTGTATGGCAATACGCCTTTAAGGCTACTTTCACACTCGCGATGGGTGTGGATCCGTCATGGATCTGCACTGACAGATCTGGTAAGATAATACAACAGTCTGCATCCGTTCAGAACGGATCCATTTGTATTATCTTTAACATAGCCAAGACGGGTCCGTCTTGAACTCCATTAAAAGTCAATGGAGAACGGATCAGTTTTCTATTGTGCCAGACTGATCCGTCCCCATTGTTTTACATTGTGTGTCAGAACAGATACGTTTGGCTCAGTTATGTCAGACAGACGTCAAAACGCTGCAAGCAGCATTTTCGTGTCTGCCTCCAAAGCGGAATAGAAACTGAACGGAGGCAAACTGATGCATTATGAGCGGATTATTTTCCATTCAGAATGCATTAGGGCAAAAGTGATTAGTTTTGGACCGCTTGTGAGAGCCCTGAACGGATCTCACAAACTGAAAGCCAAAACGGCAGTGTAAAAGTAGCCTAAAGTGTAGAAAGAAACCTTTCCCCCAAAAAACTGGCTGCTTTTGTAGGAATCTGTAATGTAGAATTAGTTGCAAGCAGCTGAGCTGACAGTAGCCTGCAATTAAATACATCAGATAGTGACCGGACCAGTCTCTCCCTCCCTCACTGTCTTTCCCTGATTAAACTTCTAAATATACCTTAAATTCACAAATATATCTCCTATTGTCTCCTTATAATCCTAAGTATCTTCTCTTATTCTATATTTATTAAAGATGCACACTACCACTTCTCCTGTTCTGTATATTGGGTGTAATTCTCAGTATCCGCTTATTATGTATAAATGGACAGTGCACAGTACTACTTATCTTGTATTGTATGCTGGATGTACAGTAATTCTCAGTGTCTACTCTTATTCTATATATATGGACACAACTTCTCCAGTCCTGTATACTGGAGGTAATTCTCAATATCTGTTCTTAATATATATATATATATATATATATATATATATATATCAAAAGTAGCCACCTTTTGCTTTGATTACTGCTTTGCACACTCTTGGCATTCTCTTGATGAGCTTCAAGAGGTAGTCACCTGAAATGGTTTAAAAAGTGGGATTTCTTGCCTTATAAATGGGGTTGGCACCATCAGTTGCGTTGTGGAGAAGTCAGGTGGATACAGAGCTGATAGTCCTACTGAATAGACTGTTAGAATTTGTATTATGGCAAGAAAAAAGCAGCTAAGTAAAGAAAAACCAGTGGCCATCATTACTTTAAGAAATGAAGGTCAGTCAGTCTGAAAAATTTAGAAAACTTTGAAAGTGTCCCCAAGTGCAGTCACAAAAACCATCAAGCACTACAAAGAAACTGGCTCACATGCGGACCGCCCCAGGAAAGGAAGACCAAGAGTCACCTTGGCTGCGGAGGATAAGTTCATCCGAGTCACCAGCCTCAGAAATCGCAGGTTAACAACAGCAGCTCAGATTAGAGACCAGATCAATGCCACACAGAGTTCAAGCAGCAGACACATCTCTAGAACAACTGTTAAGAGGAGACTGTGTGAATCAGGCCTTCATGGTAGAATATCTGCTAGGAAACCACTGCTAAGGACAGGCAACAAGCAGAAAAGACTTGTTTGGGCTAAAGAACACAAGGAATGGACATTAGACCAGTGGAAATCTGTGCTTTGGTCTGATGAGTCCAAATTTGAGATCTTTGGTTCCAACCACCGTGTCTTTGTGCGACGCAGAAAAGGTGAACGGATGGACTCTACATGTCTGGTTCCCACCGTGAAGCATGGAGGAGGAGGTGTGATGGTGTGGGGGTGCTTTGCTGGTGAAACTGTTGGGATTTATTCAAAATTGAAGGCATACTGAACCAGCATGGCTACCACAGCATCTTGCAGTGGCATGCTATTCCATCCGGTTTGCATTTAGTTGGACCATCATTTATTTTTCAACAGGACAATGACCCCAAACACACCTCCAGGCTGTGTAAGGGCTATTTGACCATGAAGGAGATTGATGGGGTGCTGCGCCAGATGACCTGGACTCCACAATCACAGGACCTGAACCCAATCGAGATGGTTTGGGGTGAGCTGGACCGTAGAGTGAAGGCAAAAGGGCCAACAAGTGCTAAGCATATGTCTGGGAACTCCTTCAAGACTGTTGGAAGACCATTTGAGGTGACTACCTCTTGAAGCCCATCAAGAGAATTCCAAGAGTGTGCAAAGCAGTAATCAAAGCAAAAGGTGACTACTTTCAAGAACCTAGAATATGACATATTTTCAGTTGTTTCACACTTTTTTGTTATGTATATATTTCCACATGTGTTAATTCATAGTTTTGATGCCTTCAGTGTGAATCTACAATTTTCATTGTCATGAAAATAAAGAAAACTCTTTGAATGGGAAGGTGTGTCCAAACTTTTGGTCTGTACTGTATATATATAGTTAGGATTTGCTCTGGTAGACAGGCTTGCGGATGCAGTATAGAGGCAATGACAACGTCTTTAACTTAAACAGTTTGATGTTAAGCAAAACAAAAAGTCAGTTTCAATGAAAACAGTCACCTTGAGTCTGGTGTTTGTTCACACCATGCAGCAATGCAGATGTCCTTGGACATAGCAGAAACCACCTGCTCTCACGCTAATAAGGTAGCAGGCCTTTACCCAGGCCCAAACTCCCAGGTCCCAACACAGAGACTGACAGAGCTTCACTGTCAGAGAGGAGTAAATTCCTACCACCTGACCGTGCTGCCTGTGTTTTATAGCCCAAACCAAGACCCGGCCTGGAACATGGGGAGCAGCCACCCACCCTGCACTTTGGCTGCTTCCAGTAAGAGCCAGCCCAGATCGGCTTTACAGCCATACTAAATTGAAAAACCATGTCAGAAAGCACTAGCTGCTGCTGACACATGAAATTACCGGCTCTTACCTCACCGAGGCCAGGGTGACACATAACTTCCGTCAATGACGGACCCTTGCCCCTTCCTACAATATACACATTTTGTGGGGTTTGCTCTGGTAGACAGGATTAGCGGACACAGTATAGCGGCAACAACAAGTTCTTTGGATCAAACAGTTTAGTGTTTTATTCACACTTTAGGCAAGTGACAAAACAAGCAGTCATATTCAAACAAAAAAGTCACCTTGCAGTGTTGGTGGTAATTGACACCATGCTGCAATTCTGCCTCAAAGAGTCCTTGCTGATAGCAGCACCAACCTGTTTTCACGCCAAACAGGTAGCAAGCCTTCATCCAGACACAAGGCTCCCAGATCCGAACACAGAGACATGCTTCTGAGCCCAGCTGCCTATTTAAGGACAGCCAGGTGCTGCCAAAACCTGGAACGATATTTAAAATCCGGTCAGATATTTGACCTCACCTGGCTGTAAATCAGCCCAGCAGCACATGCTGGGAGGAAAATACCTATTTTCCCAAACCAAACCTCCCACTGTGTCACATACCCCCCCTTTGTTCAACCCTGAGGGGGTGAACACACGGCAGACAGTGTAGCCGGGACAGGGCATCTGTGTTTCCCTGTAACCGGCCTGCCCTGTGTTCCACCAAAAACTTAAAGTTTTATAGGGAGAGAAATCATTGGGTGACCCGGGCATTTCTGTTCTTGGCCTGCCTCATCCTTGAGAGAGGAGTATTCAGTCACCAGGCGGAATTTTCTACCCAATAAATAATAGTGGAGAGATTCTAGTGCCCATTTGATAGCCAGGCACTCTCTCTCCACTATTCTATACCGGGTCACAGCTGGGGTGAGCTTACGGCTGAGGAAGACAATGGGATGCTCCAACCCATTGACTTCCTGAGACAGTACAGCACTGAGGCCTACTTCGGAGGTATCGGTCTGTACTATAAACTCCCTTTTGAAGTCGGGTATCACCAAAACCAGGGACCCGCACAGGGCCAACTTCAAAGCAGAGAAAGCCTCTTCCGCCCGATCATCCCTGACTTGTGTCCCTTCAAGAGTCCTGTCAATGGCTCAGGTAGAGTAGCAAAGTGGGGAACAAACCTCATGTAATAGCCCACCATTCCCAGGAATGCCTTTATTTGCCTAGTGGTGACAGGTCGGGGCTAATTCCGTATCACCTCTATTTTGTTCACTTGGGGTTTCATTACTCCACACCGAATGACATGCTCCAGGTACTTTGTCTCTTCTAACCCTTTCGCACTTTTTTTGGATTAGCGGTTAGGCCAGCTTTCTGAAAGGAGTCCACTACAGCCTGCACTTTGGGTAGCTGACTTTCCCAGTCAGTACTGTAGATGACAATATCGTCCAGGTAAGCCGAAGCGTACTGACGATGTGGACGAAGCACAGTGTCCATTAATCGCTGAAAAGTGGCATGGCACCATGCAGACCAAAGGGTAAGACCTTATATTGATACAGCCCCTCAGGCGTGATGAAAGCAGTTTTCTCTTTGGCAGCCACCATTAAAGGCACCTGCCAGAACCCTTTTGTGGGGTCCAAAAGAGAAAAATATCAAGCTTGTCCTAACCTCTTGATGAGCCCATCCACCTGGGGCATGGGATACGCATCGAATTTAGAAACCTCGTTAAGTTTTCAAAAGTCATTACAAAACCACAACGTCCCATCTGGCTTGGGAGGATGCCTCGATGCATCTTGGACTCCCAGGTTGCTGCTGGGAACCATGTTGTCCGAGTAGTACACCACTTTTAAAAACTGACACTAATACGCATAAAACCGTAAAAAAAAAAATTGTTAAGAAACATTCTTTCCTGTATATTTACTTGTATATAAAGTGCAAGTGCTGCCAAAAATTGCAAGGAAGAGGTACTCCGATACAACCTGTATATCACATAATGGAGGGCCTCATTCACATTGTGGTACAATAGTTCAGGTAGTGGGACTCCTACACTCATAAAGCATATGCACTAAGTGAAAGGGCTGCCAAAAATTACAAGGAACTGGCACTCCAAAACACCCTTTGTTACACATGAAGGAGGGTGCAATGAGCAGGACACCGGTAAGTGGGTCAGCTATGCAGTGGGTCAGTATATATGTGTAATAGTTTGTCACGCCAATTGCAGCTTGCGCAGGTACTGTAGCAGGGCCCTTTAAGATGTTATTGCTCACGTACCAGGTGAGGAATGCCAGAGGGGGATAATGTCTCTGTATAGCAGATATGGTAGTGTCAACGGTGTCTCCTACCTTGGTACGGCTGGACTCCTGGATCCTGGCTGTTAATAGGAGTAATTGAGGAACTTTGATAGCAGTAAATAAGATCCAAACAGGTAATATGATCCAACTTGTCTTTACTGAATGGCAGCTTTAAATCCATACAAGTTACAGCAATAGTCTTGGGTCCCAGCAGGTATAGGCAATGTATGGCAGGGATCAATATCTCTTCTGCTTCTATACTATGTGCCTAGAGAATCTGGCAGGTATTTATCTTCTGCTCTGTCTGTCTTCTGCTTGTAATGGGCCTGACTAGCTGAGGAGGAATTTGGCTTCTCCTGGACTTTGGATATGTACTCACAGCTTGGCTCACAGGGGATGCTTCTTCCTGGAGGCTGGAGATGGCTGCTTTTCTTGTCAACCAGCTGAGGCTGATGGCTCAGGCTGGGAAGGGTGATCTTTACCTCGGCCGAGGCTCGATCCTGTCTTGGGATCCCTGTTTCTGGGAGCTCCTACTAACACAGCCTTCCCCTAGCCGGGGTGGCTGGTACACTAACTAGAACTTTCTTTCCTCCCCATGAGGCAGGAAGTGGGAACATTCCACACCTCCTCAAAGAGGGGGGGAGCTAGATTGGAATGTACTATTCCAGTCCAGCTATGCTAAACTAAGTCTATGCTAAACACATTGCTGCCACCTGATGGTGTACATGGAAATCACAGCAATTTTATGAAACAGGCATAGAAAATGCACATAATGGAGAATGCAGTGTTAGATGACAATACATATACACTTGACATGTTGTAGCAGGGGAACAGAGTTTAGTGACATACTTCAGGATGTTACAAGGGCATCATACACACCCTTGAAAAATTATGATTGATGGCCTGCTGGTGACCCTCAAAAACATTTGAAGCAAGGGCCTGCTGATCTGACCATCTAAAACATTAGGGGCAAGGGCCTGCTGCCACATTGGTGACTCTAGATAACCTCTGGGTGATTGCACGTCCCCGTGACGACGACGATCCATTCGGATGTGTGCCCTATCAACTTTTAATTTTCTGAGCCTACCATGGTGATCACTGGTAATGGGTAATTAGAGTTTGATGCCGGAGAGGGAGCCTGAGAAAGGGCTACCACATCCAAGAGAGGTCAATGACTGAAATCTGATTGGCTGTTGCTGCCTTGCCCCTTTTTTTCCTAATTGTGAACCACTCAGAGAGGGTGGGTCAAGTTATTAAAGCACAAGCATTCAAGGAAGACAGCAGGCACGCAGCAATTACCCACTCCCGACTCGGGGAGGTAGTGACGATAAATAACAATACAGCACTCCTAAGCAGCCCTGTTATTGGAATAAGTACACTTTCCGTTAACGAGGATCTATTGGATGGCAAGTCTGGTGCCAGCAGCCAACTTGCTCCCGGCCTCCACAACGTTCACCCAGTGTGCCATCATGATGAGGGTTGTGTTGACCAGACTCTTGGCTACTGAAACTGGACTTGTAGGTGAGGGCCTGCTGCCACTTTGTTGACTCTAGATAACTTCTAGGCGATCGCATGTCTCCGTGACGGCAAAGATCCATTTGGATATCTGCCCTATCAACTTTGGAGCAATTTTTCAACAAGGACCTTGTGGTATAGCACCGTATTGATTGTCCTTTCCACCAGAGGAATGACAAGTTCTATTTGTATCAGGGGTCGAGAAGTGAACAACCAGTAATCCGTGTTGTTTAAAATGTATATAACGCCCGGGTCATGGGAAAGGCTGCCTAATATGAAGTCAGCCATGTGATTTAACCATATACCCTTTTTCTGGTGGAAGGGGTGCATGAGGATACAGTGTATTCAGTATATTAAACAACACATTTAAAGTGTCTTTGTTCTTCCGCTTTCCCCTGGTGGAGTCGAGAAGTCTGGGGCAACCCAGGCCTTGTTCATTTTTATAAGAGTCAACCTGTCAGCATTTTCAGTTGACAGGCGGATACGCTTATCTGTTATAATGCCACCAGCAGCACTAAATACACGCTCTGACAAAACGCTGGCGGCAGGGCAGGCCAGCACCTCCAAGGCATAGAGCGCCAGTTCGTGCAACATGTCCAGCTTGGACACCCAGTAGTTGTAAGGCACTGAAGGATCACTGAGGACGCTGACACGGTCTGCTATGTACTCCTTCACCATCTTCCAAAACTTTTCCCTCCTTGTGACACTAGACCACGCATCAGGGTAAGGGTGCTGGCGGTGTGTCATGAAACTGTCCCAGGCTTTGGAGAGTGTTGCCCTGCCTCTGTTTGAACTGCTGTGTGTTTCCCTTGTCTCCCCTCCTCGGTTGCCCAAGTAAGTGCGTACTCTGCCGCCAGCGTTGTTAGATGAAAATTTTTGGAGAAATTTTTCAACAAGGACCTTCTGGCACAGTTTTGCTCATCCTCTCCACCTGAGGAATGAGAGATGAGAAAATCTCTTTGTAGTAGGGGTGGAGAAGGGTGAACAGCCAGTAATCCATGTTGTCTAAAATGCATATAACGCGCGGGTCGCGGAAAAGGCAGCCTAACATGAAGTCAGCCATGTGTGCCAGAGTACCAACAGGAAAGACTTTGCTGTCGTCATCAGGAGGATCACTCTCAATTTCCTCATCCCCTTCCTCCTCTTCTGCCCACCCACGCTGAACAGATGAAATTAAACTTCCATGGGTACTACCCTCTGTAACGGAGACAACAGTCTCCTGCTGCTCCTCCTCCTCCTCTTCATCGTCCAATTCACGCTGAGCAGACAGACAGAGGGTGGTCTGGCTATCCCCCTGTGTAATGTCTTCTTCCCCCATTTCCACCTCTTCCACATGCAAGGCGTCGTCCTTAATTGTGAGTAGCGAGCGTTTGAGTAGACACAGAAGTGAGATGGTTACTCTGATAATAGCATTATCGCCGCTCACAATCTGTGTTGATTCCTCAAAGAGGTCAGACATCCATGCCCACTCCTTGCTTCTGATTAGTGGAAGCTGACTTGAAAGGCAACGACCATGTTTCAGCTGGTATTCCACTACTGCCTTCTGCTGCTCACAAAGCCTGGCCAACATGTGGAACATGGAGTTCCAGCTCATGCTCATGTCGCACAACAGCCGTTGAGCTGGAAATTTTAAGCGCTGCTGCAGTGTTGACAGACCGGCTAAAAATGTCGATGACTTGTGGAAATGTGCATACACACGGCGCACCTTCACCAGTAGCTCAGGAAAATTGGGGTAGGTTTTGAGAAACCGCTGAACCGCTAACTTTAAGACGTGGGCTGGGCATGTGGGAAGTTTGTGAGCTTGCCAAGCTCCAAAGCCACCACCAATTTCCAGCCATTATCAGACATACCCATGCCTGGTTGTAGGTTGAGTGGCGAGAGCCACAGCTTAGTCTGGTCTCTTTACCCCTGCAAACGACGGTGTGCTGTTTGTCCCCTAAGCATATCAGCTTCAGCACGGCCATTTGACGCTTCCCCGCTGCAGTGCTACACTGCTTACAGTTACCGGCTAATGGCTGACTGGTGCTGCACACGGAAAATTCGGAGGTAGAAGTGGAGGAGGAGGTGGAGGAGGAGAAGTGGGGGTTGGAGCCACTCATGTAGGTACTGGCGGAAGCCCTGGTGGAATTAGGGCCTGCAATCCTCATCGTTGGTAGCACCTGTGCCATCCCAGGGTTCGACTCGCTCCCGGCCTCCAACATGTTCACCCAGTGTGCCGTCAAGGAAATGTAGCATCCCTGGCCAAATGCACTTGTCCATGTGTCCGTGGTTAAGTGGACCTTTCCAGTAACTGCATTGGTCAGGGCACGGGTGATGTTTCGGGACACATGTTGGTGTAAGGCGGGCACAGCACACCTAGTGGCTGGGGACTGCGTAACGCGGGACGGCCGCCGACATCAGGCTGAGAAAGGCCTCAGTGTCCACAAGCCTAAATGGCAACATTTCCAGGGCAAGTAATTTAGAAAAGTGCGCATTTAGTGCTATAGCCTGTGGGTGAGTGGCTGGGTATTTGCGCTTGCATTCAAATGCCTGGAGTAATGACATTTGGATGCTGTGCTGGGACAGGGAAGTGTATGTGGTCGCTAATGGTGCTCGCGAAGGTCCATGTGCAGGGCAGGAGGCATCCTTGCCTGCGCCTTTGACAGGCGGTTGGCCAGCAGGGATCATAGGGGAAGAGGAGTCAGTTGTGGACCCAGGCGTTCGTCCCACTTATTACAGTGCTTGGATGCCATGTGGTTGATCATGGTCATGCTGGTGAGGTTGCTAGTGTTCACGCCCCAGCTCATTTTGGTGTGGCACAGGTTCCAAACTACTATTCTTTAGTCGTCCGCACTTTCCTCAAAAAATCGCCATACTGCGGGACACCTACCCCTTGGCAAGGGGGTGCTCTGTGGAACAGTTGTGCGCCTGTTTGGTGTGTCCCGCCTTCTCCCTTGTGCCACCCCAGTGCCTCTTCCAGCCTGTTGCGGTGCTGCAGATCCTTTATCTGTACTGCTGTCCTCGCTCGACTTTCCACCTTCCCAGGTAGGGTCAGTGACCTCATCGTCCACCACCTCCTCTTCCACTTCCTCACTCTGATCATCCTCCTGATTTGTTGACCTAACCAGAACCTCAGTGATTGACAACTGTGTCTCATCCTCTTCATCAACCTCTTGAGACAGTAATTGCGGTTGACTCATTGGCAACTGTGTCTCATCATCATCCACCTCATTACATACTAATTGCCGTTCCACACCATAATTTTTTTGTGACTGTGGATGCTCATGAGGTTGGGAATCAGGGCACAAGATCTCATGTCCCTCTTCAAGTGTGCTTGGCGAGAGGGCCAAATCAAGTAATGGCGATGAAAAGAGCTCCTAGGAATTTCCGAGTGTGGGATCACTTGTTTGGCCAGACTCTCCATGGTGGGAGGAAAGAGGATCAGGGAGAGAATTTTTTTGACCAGACTCCTGGCTACTGAGACTGGACTTGGTGGAAGACAAGTTGGTGTTTAACTGACTGGAAGCATTATCTGCTGCAATCCAACCGACCACCTGGTAGCACTGGTCTGACTTCAAGAGATTTGATAGGTATTGTGGATGATTATTTTTCTTGTGCTCTGGCAGTAGGCACAGTTTCAATGCCCCCAGGGCCACAGCCTCTGTGTGAACCATCAGCTTCACAGCCACTTCCCCTCCCTTACTGCTCGCCTTGCACATATTAAATGTTATATGCACGCTTGCCACACAAGATGTGGCACCTTCACAGCAAGCACAGTAGGTAAAAGTATGGAAAAAGGAAAATAGATTTCACTTATATTTTTCCTATCTCTGTCCCTGACACACAGAAGGTATTGGACAGATATCAGCAATCACTGCAGACACCCTCTAGAGAAAATTTATTGAAAATGATGGGAAAAATATATTAATTTACAGTTATATTTCTCCAAATTCTGGCCCTGACACACAGAAGGTATTGGACAGATGTTAAGGTTGAGTGAACCCGAACTGTAACGTTCAGGTTCGTACCGAACTTTAGGATTTTTGGACCCCGGACCCGAACATTTCAGTAAACTGAATGTCTGACCTTAGAATGTCTGACCTTAGAAGCCATCACAGCCATGCCTACTAATGGCATGGCTGTGATTGGCCAGAGCAGCATGTGACCCAGGCTCTATATAAGCTTGAGTCACGTAGCGCTGCACGTCACTCTGCTGTTACAAGTGTAGGGAGAGGATGCTGCTGGACTTATGATTTAAGGGAAAGGATAGGAGAGAATCTAACTTAGCGATCTACATACAAATAGTTGTGTGGGTGCAGGGCACAATCTTTTTACCCTGCCCTGGGCCCATTGACCAAAAAAAAATACTTTTAGCCGTCTGTTAGTTAGGTGGGCGGCGGCAACGGCCATTTTATGCAAGCTCAGTGCACCAACACTGCATCTGAGCTTTTGGGACATTGAAAATCTATATTTTCTTTTGCAAAATACAACACCTGGATTAGTCAGTGTACAATTTAAGCTAGAAATACAGCCATCATGTTCTGGGATTTTAAAAACACACTATTTTGCCCAAAAAACTGTATTTTCAAGTTTAATATATACAGCTTTCATATTCTGTTACAAAAAAAAACACTTTTTTGGCAATATACAACATCTGGATTAGTCAGTGTGCAATTTAAGCTTGAAATACACCCATCATTTTCGCGGGGGATTTAAAAACACACTTTTTTGCCAAAAAACACTATTTTCAGGCCTTGCAGCATCAGCAAGTGTGAAATTGCAGGCTTATATGCTGCTGTCAAATTCAGTTGTTAAACAAACACTCGTTTGGGCAAAAAAAAAAATAGTTGGCAGCCTTTTATGCAGATGTCATTGTGAGATACACCCTTAATACATTGGGTTAGATTCAGAGAATTGAAATACCGCCATTTGGTGCACCAATATTTTATTCAGGCCTACAGTTGTTCAGGCCGTGTGAGATACAACCTTTACATACAGGGGGTTTGATTCAGGCATTTGAAATACAGCCATTTTGGGCAAAGAAATCTTTAATTCAGGCCTACAGTGGGTCAGGCCGTGTGAGATACACCCTCTATATACAGGCCTATATTCTTTCATTAATAAAACACCCTTTTTGCGATAAAATACACAATATTTCAGGCCTTGCAGCATGCACGTTTGAAATTCCTGGGCTATATACTGCTGCCATATTGAGTTATTAAACAAACACCTGTTTGGGCAAGAAAAGTTTTTTGGGCAGCCTTTGCTGCATATGTCATTGTGAGATACACCCTTAAAGAGGACCTTTCACCGATTATGACAATGTGAACTAACTAAACAGACATGGAGAGCGGCGCCCGGGGATCTCACTGCACTTACTATTTTCCCTGGGCGCTGCTCCGTTCTCCCGCTATGCCCTCCGGTATCTTTGGTCACAAAGTTATGGTATAAGAGGAGGAAAGACAAATTATCACATAAGCAAATGCCAAAAAAAACCCACAATTATTGTACCTGTCCTGTCTTCACAATCATTGGCTAAAGTGAGTCACTGCTAAGGCCAATGATTGGCTGAGTCAAGCCAGGCAGATACTGCATTGCAGCATGAACCAAAGTAGGAGATGAGTCAAATTTATTTTTCATTTTTATCTTTTGTGTTTTTATTTATTTTAATCTACCGTGGAAAACAGTTTTAACAAACGCTGGCACTTTGACTCGAGGACGAGCGCTCTCGTCCTGCAGTCGTTCCTCCCCCTGCGCGCAGTCTCACCGGTCAGCAGCAGAGATCCAGCGGTTACTGACCGCAGGATCCCTTCTGCATCCACCAGCATCAGTGATAACGCCGATGCCGTGGATTAACCCCTCATATGCCGCGGTTTGCGCTCCCTCACCTCATGCATCGGGAACCCGCTCTGCTGTGGCGGGGACTCGATCGTTGCCATGGCAGCCTCAAGCCATTCCAAGGCTTGGGGACTGTCATGTACGGAAGCCTAAGAGGCCAAGCCCCCAGGCTGGGTCTCCTAGGCAACTGTTAGCGTCTTACAGTGTAAGACACTAACAGTTCAATACAGCACAATACAGATGTAATGTGCTGTATTGAAACAAGGATCAGACTCTGTCCCATAGTGGGACAAAAAATAAAGTGAAAAAAAGTTTATAAAATTAAAATGTAACAAAAAATTTAACGTTTCAAGTAAAAAAAAAAAAGCGTCCTTTTCCAAAAATAAAGGTTCTTTTTTAATAGGGAAAATACATATAGACATATTAGGTATTGTTGCGTCCGTAAAAACTGTGCTAAATAAACAATTTTTTGGTCACCTTACATCACAAAAAGTATAACAGCAAGCGATCAAAAAGGCGTACGCCCACCAAAATAGTACCAATCTAACCGTTACCTCATCTCAAGGGCGTTGCTAGGGTCTCAAAAGATCCGGGGCACAAGCCCCAATAAATATGTCCCCCCCCCGCACTATGCTGTACTTGCTATACAGCGACACTTACCTGTCACATCCAGGGCCTCCAGGTGACGTCTCCTCTCTGTCATCATCTTCTCCACTTGGTCTGGACAACTTCTCTCAGCCGCCTCGTCTCTGCAGAGTGTGACACACAGACATCTTAGCTTCCTCACATTCTATCATTATCCCCCAACTGGAGTCCCCACAGTGCTATCCTGCTGCTTGCTGTGCCAAAACCTCAACCCCCCCCAATACCCCCAAATACTATCCTAAAGAAACATTACTGCCCCCCATAGTAATAGTGCTCCTCATAGTCCCACCAATAGTAATTCCCTTCTAGAATGCCCTCGTTAGTAACACTACCCCAACCGTGATAATGCTCCTCAACAATGCCCCTATTATTAGAAGAGCCCTCCCATATTTATAATGCCCTCACAGAGACCCCAAGAGAAATAAAGCCGCCTATTGTTCCCCCAGTGGTGATAAAGCTCCCTACAGACCCTTCAGTAGTAATAAGGCCCCCATAGTGCGCTTAGTAGAAATAAGGTGGATCTATAAGACCCTCCTATAGAGCCCCAGTAGTAATAAGACTGCCTATAATGTCCCCTGGATCTGCAGTGCCTCCTGCAGTTATAATCCCCCCTCCACCATACAGTCCCATGTAAATAACATCACCTCCTCCCCAGCCGCCTCCAACGCACAATCCCATGTAAACATCACCTCCTGCGGCTACTTTCACACTTGCGTTCGTGCAGATCTGTCCTGTACTTGTACAGGACGGATCCGCACCGATATAATACAAACGAATGCATCCGTTCAGGACCGATCCGTTTGTATTAGATTTGAATTTCTAAGTCCCAATACGGATCCGTCCTGACTTACATTAAAAGTCAATGGGGGACGGATCTGTTTACAATTGCACCATTTTGTGTCAATGCAAAGAGATCCGTCCCTATTGACTTACATTGTAAGTCAGGACGGATCCGTTTGGCTCCGCAAGGCCATGCGGACACAAAAACGCTGCTTGCAGCATTTTGGGGTCTGCCTCCAAAATGGAACGGGGGGCCGTACGGAGCCGAACGAATGCATTCTGAACGGATCTGCATCCATTCAGAATGCATTGGGGTTAAACTGATGCATTTGGGGCTGCTTGTGAGAGACCTGAAACGGATCTCACAAGCGGATCACCAAACGCAAGTGTGAACGTAGCCTAAACCAGTGTTTCCCAACCAGTGTGCCTCCAGCTGTTGCAAAACTACAATTCCCAGCATGCCCGCACAGCCAAAGGCTGTCCAGGCATGCTGGGAGTTGTATTTTGCAACAGCTGGAGGCTAACTGGTTGGGAAACATGGGCCTAAACATTAAGTCCCATGTACATAAACATCATTCCCTCCCACCATCCACTTTCAACATACAGTCCCATGTAAATAACATCACTCTCTCCCCCAGCCACCTCAAGCACACAGTTCCATGTCAATAACATCCCTCCCTTCAGCCCTAACATACATCCCAGTTAAATAACTACAACTCCCAGCATTGCTCTGCCTCTCCCTTCACTTACCTCTCCTGTACAGACATCAGCATTAGGCTCCTTCTCCTCTTCACTCTGTCCAATCCTGCACTGGTCACATGATGGTGACATCATCCAGGTCATCCTATCACAGCCTGTTTTGCTGATCACATGACCTGTGATGTCACCAAAGGTCCTTCACCTCTTCCCAGTGTAAGATTCAATTGTATTGCCGTTCTGTGTACGGCAATACAGTTGTATCTAGCAGGCAGGCAGGACATTCGGGGCATGGGACAAAACATCCAGGGCCCAGGCCCCGAATGTTTTACCCTAGCGACGCCCCTGCCTCATCTCACAAAAAATGAGCCCCTACTTGAGATAATCACCCAAAATCTAAAAAAAACTATGGCTCTCAGACTATGGAGTCACTAAAACATGATTTTTTTTGTTTCAAAAATTTTATCATTGTGTAAAACTTACATAAATAAAAAAAATTGTATACATATTAGCTATCGCCGCGTCTGTGACAACCTGCTCTATAAAAATACCACATGATCTAACCTGTCAGATGAATGTTGTAAATAAAAACAAAAAAATTGTGCCAAATAAAGCTATTTCTTGTTACCTTGCCTCACAAAAAGTGTAATATAGAGCAACCAAAAATCATATGTACCCTAAACTAGTACCACCCAAACTTCCACCCTATCCCATAGTTTCTAAAATGGGGTCACTTTTTTGGAGTTTCTACTCTAGAGGTGCATCAGGCGGGCTTCAAATGGGACAAGGTAAACTACAGAATCAGGGCCATAAATATTGAGTTTTGTTTGGCTGTTAACCTTTGCTTTGTTACTGGAAAAAATGGATTAAAATTGAAAATTTGCAAAAAAATTGAAATTCTGATATTTCATCTCTATTTGTCAGTAACTCTTATGGAACACCTAAAGTGTTAACGACGTTTGTAAAATCAGTTTTGAATACCTTGAGGGATGTAGTTTCTTAGATGGGGTCACTTTTATGGAGTCTCTACTCTAGGGGTGCATCAGGAGGGCTTCAAATGTGACATGGTGTCCAAAAAAACAGTATGGCATTCCTTTCCTTCTGCGCCCTGCCGTGTGCCCGTACAGCAGTTTACGACCACATATGGGGCGTTTCTGTAAACTACAGAATCAGGGCTATAAAGAATGAGTTTTATTTGGCTGTTAACGCTTGCTTTGTAACTGGAAAAAAATATATTAAAATGGAAAATTTGCCAAAAAAGTGAAATTTTGAAATTGTATCTCTATTTTCCATTAATTCTTGTGGAACGCGCAAAGCGTTAACAACATTTGTAAAATCATTTTTGAATACCTCGAGGGGTGTAGTTTTTTAGATGGGGTCACTTTTATGGAGTTTCTACTCTAGGAGTGCATCACGGGGGCTTCAAATGGGACATGGTGTCCAAAAAAACAGTCTAGCAAAATCTGCCTTCCAAAAATAGTATGGCATTCCTTTCCTTCTGCGCCCTGCCGTGTGCCCGTACAGCAGTTTACGACCACATATGGGGTGTTTCTGTAAACTACAGAATCAGGGCCATAAATAATTAGTTTTGTTTGGCTGTTAACCCTTGCTTTGTAACTGGAAAAAAACAATTAAAATGGAAAATCTGCCAAAAAAGTGAAATTGTATCTCTATTTTCCATTAATTCTTGTGGAACACCTAAAGGGTTAACAACGTTTGTAAAAATCAGTTTTGAATACCTTGAGGGGTGCAGTTTCTAGAATGGGGTCATTTTGGGTGGTTTCTATCATGTAAGCTTCACAAAGTGACTTCAGACCTGAACTGGTCCTTTAAAAAGTTGTTTTTTGAACATTTCTGAGAAATTTCAAGCTTCACTTCTAAACTTCTAAGCCTTGTAACATCAGCAAAAAATTAAATATCATTCCCAAAATGATCCAAACATGAACTAGACATATGGGGAATGTAAAGTAATAACTATTTTTGGAGGTATTACTATGTATGATAGAAGTAAAGAAATTGAAACTTAAAAATTTGCTATTTTTTCCAAATTTGTCATAAATTTGGTATTTATTTTATAAATAAAGATGATTTTTTTTTTACTCCATTCCTGAAGTTCAATATGTGACGAAAAAACAATCTCAGAATGGCCTGGATAAGTCAAAGCGTTTTAAAGTTATCACCACATAAAGTGACACTGGTCAGATTTGCAAAAAATGGCCTGGTCCTGAAGGTGAAAACGAGCCCGGTCCTTAAGGGGTTAAAGACTTACTTCACTATTCAATTGATGATTCCCGTAAACAGGTCTCTTATTTTACTTTTTATGTCCAATTGTATTTAGCAAGCTATAGGTATTTTATTACACAACTTTCAACAATCATTTATGATGTTGGTATATGTTATTTGTTTATAGACATTACTCTGTATAGTATATACTTGCAAGCTATTATTAATTCTTTTTATTGTCTTCAAGATATGGAGATGGAAATTCCTCATGAAAAGCAAACAGCTAAAGGTCTTTGAGATCTGCTCAAGAATCTGCTTTGTGAAGAGTAACTGCAACTAGATGCCCATTTACCACAGATATATTTTGTATAATTTCCAGTGAATTTACAGTACCAGACTACAGATTCAAACATGTAATTTGTGAAAATGCTGCAATGACTTAATAACTCTTGTTTTTCAACCGACTGTTTAAACTCTTTATAAATGTATAAATATGAGTCATTTTAAAGAGCACAAAATGTGGGTTTGCTTGGTTATATGTTAACTAGGCCATAGATACTCTGATGTTGCCCAGAAGTTCATTGTTATATACAGTACATAGTTCCTTGCTTATATGATTTTTCTTTCCTTTTTAGAACATGTTTATTCATTACAGAAGAGAAATGTTCCACCCCCTCCTTCTCTCTGTCTTTAGTATACATTCTAAAAGAAAAAAGGTCTATACTTTACCACTTTGAAGTAAAAAATTGATTTTTGTGCAAGGATTTTGGCCTTCTTTTTCAGTCTATGGTTTTCATATATTATAAAAAAATCTTTGGGGGCCATTTACGAACTGATATACGTCACTTTTGTGCACATATCTGTCGCAGATTGCAGCACAAAGGTTATTTGTGCCGCAATCTTTGACCTTTTCCTCTTTTTAGCCACTCACGCCAGGTCTAAAAAAGGAGGTATGGCGGGAGCAGGGGAAAATGGCGGGTCAGTCTTATTTATAATTTTCTATGCCTGCATTAGCCATAGAAAAAGGTCTAAATTTACGCCAGCAAGGGAGCTGGCGTAGATTTAGACAAGTGTAGAGTCCAATAAAATGAAATAAAATGAGTCACTAGGTTTCAACGTTACTTGCGCTGCTGGTCTCCCAAAAATTTTTCATTCACATAGACCGATGAGGATTTGTATTTTGCTGAGTTGCACTTTCTAAAGGCACCATTTAATAACACATACAATGTAGCGGGAAGCTGGGAAAGAATTTTAAATGGGGTGGAATTGAAACAAATGCATTTTTAGTATTATGTGTTCTATTTTTACAGCATTCCCTATATGGTAAAACTAACCTTTTAATTTCATTCTCTGGGTCAGTACGAGTGAGTCAATACCATATATTTATGTACTTTCTCTCTTGTGTTTTAATGCTTAAAATAAAATAAAAAATGCTTTATTTTGCCATATTCTGACCTCTTTAACTATTTTTTATATTTACATATCTGCAGAGATGTAAGGGCTTGTTTTTTCATTGGGCAATCTGTAAGTTTTATTGATGCTTTTTTGGGGTCACTTTGGGGTCACTTTTTACAAACTTTTTGGGGGAGGTCAAGTGATAACTATTTTAATAGTACGGGCATGATGTTTACTTTTTTATTGGTTATTTTTTTAATTTTTAATATGGGGAAAGGGATTTATTTGATTATTTTTATATTGTTTTACACATTAACATGCAATCATTAGATTGCTTCTCCTATTTATTTAACATTGCAACGTATGGGAGAATCACTATATTCTTATGGAGACCTGTCACAGTCAAGGCTCCACAGGAACATAGCTGTGATTGTCGTCAGATTCTTCAGATGACCCAAGGCTTCCATAACAACTGAACGGCTCAATCGATCGCCATGTGGTGGAGCCGTTTAGGCCTTGGAAGAGCAACACTCCTAGGGAATGGATTCTCAGATGCCATGGATGCACTGACCATGGCATACCAAAGTGCTAAATGTACATGATCGGCGTTATCCAATCTGATTTTACACAGCAGACACTCAGAGTGGGTGCCATTTTTAAAGATCCGCCATTCTCATACATGTACGGTGCAGATCAGGAATGGGTTATCCCCAATTTAAATAAATTATATTTACATAAATGATATCCAATTATATAAATTATGTTGTTAAACCCTATTAAATGTCTGCTTGGAGAGCTTGCTCTCCAAGTAGACATTTTAATAGGGTCTGAGGATATAATTTATTTAAATGCTTGCATTAGAATTGCAATCACTTCTTCCCAGTAACATTGACAGAGCAAATGTGTTAGGTCATCAACCATTCCCAATCATTTGGGTCACTTATTTGAATTCCTTTTTCCCACTCTGAAAAACTTATGTGGTGTACAATAAAATCAGCATATAATGATTTTCTGTTTAATTATTTGTGTCACATTTACAGTTTAGTGGCATAATGCTGTAAATTAGATATGAGCGAATGGAAGCTAAAGTGGAATTCGTTGCTGTCACGGCTGAGGACGGGGAAAATCCTCAGCCGTGCGATGCCAGATGATGTTAACCCCTGCTCGGCCAAGGGGCGACAGAATTAGGGAGCAGGTCACCTCCTAATCGCATCCCTAATCTGACCCTAACTCCTAGCTGCATGGGCCGACCTTTAAGGTAGGAGGACCCATGCTCAGGAACCTCGGATCCCTAACTCACCCTCCGACCGGTCCCTGGACTAGGAGTCAGGGTAAGACGGCCTGTTCCTTCTGGACACGAAGGAACAGGGGTCTCACTGGCCAGGCTGCAGGGAAAAGGGGAAACACAAACAGATCTATGGATATGGCAGGTGAAGTGAACCAGTTCCACCTACCTGCCACAGCCTTGCTGACTGGATCCCTGTGCTGGCAAGCTGAAGATCACAACGCATCCACACACAGGGACCCAGATCCATAGCTGCACAGAAAAACAAGGAAAACATCAAATAGACATCACACATAAACTTGACATAAACTTAAGAGTCACAGTTTGTTTGTTTATGACCACAAGGGTGGCCCCCACTGGCAAATGGAGTTCACAGGAGGCTGCTCCAGTTAAGCATGGCTGAAGCAACCCCCTGAGCCATGCCAAACACAGAGGCTTTATAGGCCTAAGTGGCCACACCCACACAGACACACCCAGTGCCTCACACACACAGAAAGGGAGTTAACCCTTCCACCACCAGGGAAGGGAAAACACCACTTAAAGGGGAAGTGCACACAATACATAAAACCAAGTGCACACATAAACGCATATAACACGGAACCGCATGGACAACATAGCAAGCTGCCACGACACAGCTCAGCTTGCTATGCTGCCACATACATACTGTTGCCAGCTTCAACCACAGGTGAGGCAAATACCACAGCCCTCACCTGTGATTGACAACCAAACCAAAGACCGCTGACAACCGCATGCGGTTCAGAAATCACGACCATAACCATGGCCGTGACAGTTGCGAATTTGAGGAAAAATTTGATTTGCACCGAATGCGAATTTCTTCGCACTTCGTAGTAACGAATTGCATGTTTCCCAAAATAGCTGCTGCACGTGTGAGGACATGAAGAAAGGAAGTCTGGGAAGGCGGGATCACCCATATTGACATGCATGCAGCCAATCAGCAGCCAGCCAGCCCTGTGATGTCACAGCCCTATAAATACAGCAGCCATCTTAGATTCTGCCATTCACCAGCGTACTTAGTGCAGGGAGACTTAAAGAGGAAAAAAGAGAATAGGGGAGCACCAAAAGCTAGAGCAATAAAGAGTCTAGCCATAGGGTGTCAAGGTTGGGACCATAGAATCCCAAGTTGAAGTGTTAAAAACCCTTATAAGGTGATGAACACCCGGTACCCGGGTGGATCCAGAAGGTAAGTACATAAAAGGATGTGTCTTAGGAAGTAAAAATAAATAGACAAATTTAAATTAAAACACTAACAATAAAATCAAACAAGTGTCCGTAAAATTAGGTCACATTAGGATATATACACACACTTGTGTTACTCACTTCACCAGGGAGGGTGGCGCAAAATAAACTCAAAACACTTGACGCCAAACCCATACTCGCTGAGGTCGCATGTAGAATGGTAAACTCCTTGATGTCCTCCAAATAGATAACCTGGTGGACTCTCAGTATGAAGCATGGTAGTTATTTATTAGGATAAGCTCAACGCGTTTCAGGGTATTAATCACCCTTTCATCAGGAGCAAGGCATAAAAGTAACAGTTAGACTTACAGGGGTATATATACACTGCACCTATTAAAGAGAAAAGTATACCACATGGTGGGGTGTGTACTTCTGGTCACATGTCTCCGGAACCTGAAGTGCGTTTCATGTGACCTGAAGTACACACAAAGATTATTCAAGGTATAGGGAAAGTATAGGGTGGAAGGATAATTCCACTGCATTTCTGCTGAACAGGTGCATTAAGCCGGATTAGACTAATAAACACTGGTGCAATACTAAGCGCTGACTGGGTCAGGTGTAAATGATATTTAAGAGTTTTTGTTCGTGACGCCAATTGCAGTGTGCGCAGGTTACAGTCTGAGGGCCCTTTAAGGTGTTGCAACTCACGTACCAGGTGAGGAATGCCAGAGTGGGGTAATGTCTCTGTGTAGTAGGTATAGTGTCAACGGTGTCTCCTACCTGGGAACATCTGGACTCCTGGATTCTGTATCACTTGCAATAAATGAGTGTGCTGCTAGTAGGAGTAATTGAGGAACTTGGTAGCAATGAATGAGATCCAGACCCGTAATATAATTCAACTTGTCTTTACTGAAGGCAGCATAAATCCACATGAGATACAGCATTAGTCTTTTAGGTTCCAGCAAGTATTGGCAATATGTTGCAGGGATCAATATCTCTTCTGCTTCTATAATATGCCTGGAGAATATGGCAGGAATCTATCTTCTTCTCTGTCTATCTTCTGCTTGGTGTGGGCCTGACTAGCTGGTCTCTGGATAGTTACTCACAGTTCTGCTCCCGGGGAATGGTTCTTCCTGGAGGACTGGAGGTGGCTGCGTGCTTGTCAACCAGCTGAGGCTGATGGCTCAGGCTGGGAATGTTGATCTTTGGCTCCTACTAACACAACCTTCCCCTAGCTGGGTTGGCTGGTACACTAACTAGAACTTCCTCTCCTCCCCATGAGACAGGACATGGGCCAGTCCACTTCTGCTCAAAGCGGGGGGTCTAAACTGGACTGTACTATTCCAGTTTAGGAACACTAAACTGACACTACAGTCGTGGCCAAAAGTTTTGAGAATTACAAAAATATTGAAAAGTTGCTGCTTAAGTTTTTATAATAACAATTTGCATATACTCCAGAATGTTATGAAGAGTGATCAGATGAATTGCATAGTTCTTCTTTGCCATGAAAATTAACTTAATCCCAAAAAAACATTTGCCTGCTGAGATCATTTCAGTAATCGTCTTGTTAACTCAGTTGAGATTGTTGACGAGCACAAGGCTGGAGATCATTATGTCAGGCTCATTGGGTTAAAATGGCAGACTTGACCTGTTAAATGGAGGGTAATGCTTGAAATCATCGTTCTTCCATTGTTAACCATGGTGACCTGCAAAAATACGCGTGCAGCCATCATTGCGTTGCCAAAAAAATGGCTTCACAGGCAAGGATATTGTGGCTACTAAGATTACACCTCATTCAACAATTTATAGGATCATCAAGAACTTTAAGGAAAGAGGTTCAATTCCGGATAAGAAGGCTTCAGGGCGTCCAAGAAAGTCCAGCAAGCGCCAGGATTGTCTCCTAAAGAGGATTCACCTGTGGGATCGGAGTGCCACCAGTGCAGAGCTTGCTCAGGAATGGCAGCAGGCAGGTGTGAGCGCATCTACACACACAGTGAGGTGAAGACTTTTGGAAGATGGCCTGGTGTCAAGAAGGGCAGAAAAGAAGCCACTTCTCTCCAAAAAAAACATCAGGGACAGATTGATCTTCTGCAGAAAATATGGTGAATGGACTGCTGAGGACTAGGGCAAAGTCATATTCTCTGATGAAGCCTCTTTCCGATTGTTTGGGGCATCAGGAAAAAGGCTTGTCAGGAGAAGAAAAGATGAGCACTACCATCAGTCCTGTGTCATGCCAACAGTAAAGCATCCTGAGACCATTCATGTGTGGGGTTGCTTCTCATCCAAGGGAGTGGGCTCACTCAAAATTTTGCCCAAAAACACAGCCATGAATAAAGAATGGTACCAAAACACCCACAGTTTGGTAAAGAACAATGCATTTTCCAGCACCATGGAGCACCGTGCCATAAGGCAAAAGTGATAACTAAGTGGCTCGGGGACCAAAACGTTGACATTATTGGTCCATGGCCTGGAAACTCCCCAGATCTTAATCCCATTGAGAACTTGTGGTCAATCCTCAAGAGGCGGGTGGATAAACAAAAACCCACTAATTCTGACAAACTCCAAGAAGTGATCATGAAAGAATGGGTTGTTATCAGTCAGGAATTGGCCCAGAAGTTGATTGAGAGCATGCCCAGTCGAATTGCAGAGGTCCTGAAAAAGAAGGGACAACATTGCCAATACTGACTCTTTGCATAAATGTCATGTAATTGTCGATAAAAGTCTTTGAAACGTATGAAGTGCGTGTAATTATATTTCACTACATCACAGAAACAACTGAAACAAAGATCTAAAAGCAGTTTAGCAGCAAACTTTGTGAAAACTAATATTTGCGTCATTCTCAAAACTTTTGGCCACAACTGTAGGTTCCTGCTCACACATTGCTGCCACCTGCTGGTGTACATAGAAAACTACAGCAAATATATAAAACAGGCCTAGAAAATGTATATAATGAAGGATGCAAGGTTAGATTACACAGGATGACAATATACATACACTTAACATGTGGTAGCGGGGAAGAAGAGTTTAATAACATAACTGGGATGTTACATTCCCCCTTACTTTAAGTTAGGCCGCCCTTACGGCAACTTAAGTTTTTGGAGGGTAGAAAGAACCAGCTCTGGGGTACCCAATAAAATACAAAGTGCTGCATGTATCACATATAATGACATACAAAGACAAAACACATAACGGCTTTCCCCAGGTTCCTGCCCGCTAGAGTAAGGTGTCCAACACACAGTTCCCTTCTCTTAGTACAACCAGGTAACCTAAATACTGCACAAAGCAACCATTACTGACTGACTTTGAAATGTCCTGAGCTCTGTAGACACCAAAGAAAACATGGGGGTGTCTTTACTCTGCAGTCCCGCCATTGTGTAATGAAATGCCCGCAAATGAAAGGGTGGCTTTATCCTGTATCTCCTTTCCTGCACCAAAGCCTGAGAAATATGGCACTATGGTGACTATGGGGTAGCTAAATTATGGCTCTATGGTTTGAGGTGCCGTACCTTAGGCAAAGGCTCAGAAGGGGAGGTATCTATCGTCTTCATTTCTTAAAGTAATGATGGCCACTCGTTTTTCTTTACTTAGCTGCTTTTTTCTTGCCATAATACAAATTCTAACAGTCTATTCAGTAGGACTATCAGCTGTGAATCCACCTGACTTCTCCACAATGAAACTGATGATCCCAACCCCATTTATAAGGCAAGAAATCCCACTTATTAAACCTGACAGGGCACACCTGTGAAGTGAAAACCATTTCA
Source organism: Bufo gargarizans (assembly GCF_014858855.1). Taxonomy (NCBI): domain Eukaryota; kingdom Metazoa; phylum Chordata; class Amphibia; order Anura; family Bufonidae; genus Bufo; species Bufo gargarizans. The sequence continues at coordinate 209,613,773 of NC_058085.1, read as the reverse complement.
GGTGAGTACCTCTTGAAGCTAATCAAGAGAATGCCAAGAGTGTGCAAAGCAGTAATTAAAGCAAAAGGTGGCTACTTTGAAGAACCTAGAATATGACATATTTTCAGTTGTTTCACACTTTTTTGTTATGTATATAATTCCACGTGTTAATTCATAGTTTTGATGCCTTCAGTGTGAATCTACAATTTTCATAGTCATGAAAATAAAGAAAACACTTTGAATGAGAAGGTGTGTCCAAACTTTTGGTCTGTACTGTATATATATATATATATATATATTTAAAAAAAAACACACTGATGTACCAGGCCTAAAAGGGGCTTTTTGGGGTGCTGACAGGACGCTGTCCTTACAGCAGATGAGTCTGTGGACACAGATCAATGCCTTAGCTAACGCTTTCCCTATTGAATCAGCAGCAGCACTGTCCCTCCTCTCACCGTGAATGCAGCTTCCGAATGAATCTAAAATGGATGTTGTCCAGGAGGTGGGAGGGTCTGGGAGGAAGGGTCTGCTGCTGATTGGCTGGAATGTGTCTGCTGACTGTGAGGTACAGGGTCAAAGTTTACTCAATGATAATGTATAGGGGGTGGACCGAACATCACATATGTTCGCCCGCCGCAGCGAACATATGTGACAGTCAGTCAGTCCGAAAAATTGGGAAAACTTTGAAAGTGTCCCCAAGTGCAGTCACAAAAACCATCAAGTGCTACAAAGAAACTGGCTCATATGCGGAATGTCCCAGGAAAGGAAGATCAAGAGTCACCTCTGCTGCGGAGGATAAGTTCATCTGAGTCACCAGCCTCAGAAATCGCAGGTTAACAGCAGCTCAGATTAGAGAACAGGTCAATTCCACACAGAGTTCTAGCAGCAGACACATCTCTAGAACAACTGGAGACTGTGTGAATCAACCCTTCATGGTAAAATATGTGCTAGGAAACCACTGCTAAGGACAGGCAACAAGCAAAAGAGACTTGTATGGGCTAAAGAACACAAGGAATGGATATTAGACCAGTGGAAATCTGTGCTTTGGTCTGATGAGTCCAAATTTGAGATCTTTGGTTCCAACCACCGTGTCTTTGTGTGACGCAGAAAAGGTGAACGGATGGACTCTACATGCCTGGTTCCCACCGTGAAGCATGGAGGAGGAGGTGTGGGGGTGCTTTGCTGGTGACACTGTTGGGGATTTATTCAAAATTGAAGGCATACTGACAGGGCCGTCTTTACCAAGGGGCAAAAGGGGCAGCTGCCCCGGGCCCAGTTGCTCCTGGGGGGCCCAAGGCAGCTGCCTCTTGAGCCCTGCTAGCCACTGCCCCGGGTGTCAGGCTGTCAGCTACACAGGGGGTGCTGCCATGCCATGCCTGCCGGCACCTAGTCCAGGCATCGTACTGTGTTAGAGCTGTGAATGTGATCTAGGACCTTAGATGACATCATCACCATGTGACCAGTAACCTAGCAATATTACTGGTCACATGGCTATGAGGTCTTTACAGGTCCTACCAGGAGTGTTGCAGAAGTTAACTGTGGAGCTTTTTTGTGTGACGATTGCATCAGAAAAAGGTGACAGGGACTGTTATGTTAATATACTATAAACTACTGTATAGTGGGGTGCTGTATACTGTGTGGGGGCATGTATACTGTGAGGACCTGTATACTGTGGGGGGCCTGTATACTGTGTGGGACTGTATACTGTGGGGGGCCTGTATACTGTGGGGGGATGTATACTGTGTGGAAGGTTGTATACTGTGTGGGGGCCTGTATACTGTAGGGGCCTATATACTGTGGGGGCCCTGTATACTGTGGGGGGCCTGTATAGTGTGGGGGGCCTGTATACTGTGGGGGGGGCTGTATACTGTGGGGGAGCCTGTATAGTGTGGGGACCTGTATAGTGTGGGGGCCTGTATACTGTGTGGGGGGCTGTATACTGTGTGGGGGCCTGTATACTGTGTGGGGGCCTGTATAGTGTGGGGGGGCCTGTATAGTGTGGGGGCTGTATATTGTGGAGTGCTATACTACTGTTCTGTATACTGTGGGGGTCTGTATACTGTATACTGTGGGTGCTGTATAGTGTGGAGTGCTATACTGCTGTACTGTATAGTGTGGGGTGCTGTATCGTGTATAGTTTGGGGTGCTGTATATACGGTGAGGTGCTATACTGTGAGGTGTTGTATACTGTGGGCTGCTATACTGCTTTACTATATACTGTGGTGTACTGTATAGTGTGGGGTGCTATACTGCTGTACTGAATAGTTTGGGGTGCTGTATACGGTGAGGTGCTATACTGTGGGGTGCTGTATACTGTGGGCTGCTATACTGCTCTACTATATACTGTGGGTACTGTATAGTGTGGGGTGCTATACTGCATACTGTGTGGTGCTGTATACTATAGGGTGCTATACTGCATACTGTGGGGTGCTGGGGTGCACTGCAGAGCGGTGCCCACTTCCAGCCTGAGCCCAGCTGCCCAGAGCACTAATCGTGAGCCGCTGGAGTCTTCAGAACTGGAAGTATTTACAGTCATTCACTGTACTCTACCAGATGTGTGAATTTTGTGTGTGTGTTGTGGTGGAGGGCGTGATTGCCTGCTAAGGTGTGGGAAGGCGGGATCCAGGGGGCCCAAGTAAATTTTTGCCCAGGGTCCAATCAATATTAAAGACGGCCCTGCATACTGAACCAGCATGGCTACCACAGCATCTTGCAGCGGCATGCTATTCCTTCCGGTTTGCGTTTAGATAACAGTGTCTGTCATCCACAGATCCCCCCCATAACAGTGTCTGTCATCCACAGATACCCCATAACAGTGTCCGTCATCCACAGATCCCCCCATAACAGTGTCCGTCATCCACAGATCCCCCCATAACAGTGTCCGTCATCCACAGATCCCCCCATAACAGTGTCCGTCATCCACAGATCCCCCCTATAACAGTGTCCGTCATCCACAGATCCCCCCTATAACAGTGTCCGTCATCCACAGATCCCCCCTATAACAGTGTCCGTCATCCACAGATCCCCCCATAACAGTGTCCGTCATCCACAGATCCCCCATAACAGTGTCAGTCATCCACAGATCCCCAGTAATAGTGCCATCCACAGACCACCATTAGTTCCAAACCCACCAAACACACAGCACACCTTTTGGTTAAAAAAATTTTTTTCTTATTTTCCTCCCCAAAAACCTAGGTGCGTCTTATGGGCCGGTGCGTCTTATAGGGCGAAAAATACGGTAATCACATTTGCAAATTGCAAGGCCAAGTGTGTCAGGCCCACACAGACTGTATTGTGGCCACTGGCTAGTGGCTAGGCCGCCAATCATACCGTTACAGGGTGTCATTCACTCAAATACCTTGCAGATAAAAAAATATTCTATAAAAAAAAATTCTGTGATAGAATCACATTTGCAAATTGCAAGGCCGTGTGTGTCAGGCCCAAACAGACTGTATTGTGGCCACTGGCTAGGCCTCCACTCATACCGTTAAAGGGTGTCATTCACTCAAATACCTTGCAGATAAAAAAAAATTCTATTAAAAGAATTTCTGCGATATAATCCCATTTGCAAATTGCAAGGCTGTGTGTGTCAGGCCCACACAGACTGTATTGTGGCCACTGGCTAGTGGCTAGGCCTCCACTCATACTATTACAGGGTGTCATTCACTCAAATACTTTGCAGATAAAAAAATTATATTAAAACATTTTCTCTGATATTATCACATTTGCAAATTGCAAGCCCGTGTGTGTCAGGCCCACACAGACTGTACTGTGCCCACTGCCCTCAACTTATATAGGGTGGCACAGTACCTTGCATGCATAGTACCACTTATTTTAAAAAAATATCAGGCAGAGGCAGGCCACCCCGCAGGGGCCATCGTCGTCGTGGTGCTATGATTTCCACTGGCCCTGGAAAAATGCCCAGTGTTCAGAGGCCACGTACCCTGAACCCAAAAAAATTCTGAGAAAATAGTTGACTGGCTTACACAGGACACCCAATCTTCAACAGCTTCCGCTAAGAACCTTGACGCACTATCCTCCTCCAGCTAAGCTTTGGTCACCTGCTCTCAAGTTACCACTCTCCCGCCCGCCGCCACCTCCACCACTGCCACCACAGCAGCTTCACTTGATCCCTCAGAGGAGTTATTTACACATCAGTTGGATGAAATTAGTGATGCGCAACCATTATTGCCAGGGGATGTAGATAACAGGGATATGTCTCAGTCAGGCAGCATTACACACATGGATGTACAGTGTGATGATGATGATGATGTTTTACCCGCTGCTGCTTCCTTTGCTGAGGTGTCAGATACAAATGAAGTGGTTGATGATGACGATGTATCCGTGGATGCCACGTGGGTGCCTGCTCGAAGAGAAGAAGAAGAGGGGGAAAGTTCAGAAGGGGAGACAGAGAGAAGGAGGAAACGAGTGCTTTGCTGGTGACACTGTTGGGGATTTATTCAAAATTGAAGGCATACTGAACCAGCATGGCTACCACAGCATCTTGCAGCGGCATGCTATTCCATACGGTTTGCGTTTAGCTGGACCATCATTTATTTTCCAACAGGATAATGACCCCAAACACACCTCCAGGCTGTGTAAGAGCTATTCGACCATGAAGGAGAGTGATGGGGTGCTGCGCCAGATGACCTGGCCTCCACAGTCACCGGACCTGAACCCAATCGAGATGGTTTGGGGTGAGCTGGACCGGAGAGTGCACGCAAAAGGGCCAACAAGTGCTAAGCATCTCTGGGAACTCCTTCAAGACTGTTGGAAGCCCATTTCAGGCGACTACCTCTTGAAGCTCATCAAGAGAATGCCAAGAGTGTGCAAAGCAGTAATCAAAGCAAAAGGTGGCTACTTAGAAGAACCTAGAATATGACATATTTTCAGTTGTTTCACACTTTTTTGTTATGTATATAATTCCACATTTGTTAATTCATAGTTTTGATGCCTTCAGTGTGAATCTACAATTTTCATAGTCATGAAAATAAAGAAAACTCTTTGAATGAGAAGGTGTGTCCAAACTTTTGGTCTGTACTGTATATATTGGAGTTGCCTGGCTGCCCGTGTGTGAGAGGCTGCAGACTCAGTCACAGACAGCACGTGCACACCATTCATACAGGGTGTGACAGAAAATACCTTGCAGATAAAAAAAAATTATATTTAATATTTTTCTGTGACATAATCACATTTGCAAGCCTGTGTGTGTCAGACCCACACAGACTGTATTGTGGCCACTGGCTAGTGGCTAGGCCTCCACTCATACTGTTACAGGTAGGGATGAGCGAACCCGTACTGTATAGTTTGGGTTCGTACCGAATTTTGGGGTACCGAATTTCGGACCCGAACCCGAGCATTTTCGTAAAAGTCCGGGTTCGGGTTTGTCGCTTTCTTGGCGCTTTTTGAAAGGCTGCAAAGCAGCCAATCAACAAGCGTCATACTACTTGCCCCAAGAGCCCATCACAGCCATGCCTACTATTGGCATGGCTGTGATTGGCCAGTGCAGCATGTGACCCAGCCTCTATTTAAGCTGGAGTCACGTAGCGCCGCACGTCACTCTGCTCTGATCAGTGTAGGGAAAAGTTGCAGCTGCGACTGTTAGGGCGAGATTAGGCAGTGATTAACTCCTCAAAAACACTTAATTCAGTGATAAATCTACAGCTGTGGATCATTGAACTGCTGCTATTTAATTGCTCACTGTTTTTAGGCTGCCCAGAGCGTTTTTCAGTCACTTTTTTCTGGGGTGATCGGCGGCCATTTTGTGTCTTGTGGTGCGCCAGCACAAGCTGCCACCAAGTCCATTTAACCATCAATAGTGTGGTTATTTTTTGCTATATCCTACATCAGGGGCTTGGCTGTGCTTGCTATTTTAGCAGTACCCTAAATCTGGTGTTTCAGCTGTGGCCAGCCAATTGGTATACTGTCTGCTGTCTGGCAAAGGATATATTTTTGTTCTGGGTTGAAATACAATTCCCAACTTAGCAATTCCCTAAATCAGTGGTTTCTGCTGTATCAGGCCTACTTTAAATCTATCCATAAAAGGGTATATTAGATTGAAGGTGCGGATAGTGTCATACTCAATAACTTCACACGCTACAGTGCATTTCCAAGTTTAATTCTGTTCCTAAACGTATACCTGTCACCCAGCGCCTAAATAATAGTCCTCAAATTTATATTCAGCTAAATCTGTGTTTACTGCTGAGGCTGGTCAATTCATTTAGTGTCCGCCAAAGCACAGTTTTTGTTCTGGGTTGAAATACAATTCCCAACATAGCAATTCCCTAAATCAGTTGTTTCTGCTGTATCAGGCCTACTTTAAATCTATCCATAAAAGGGTATATTAGATTGAAGGTGCGGATAGGGTCATTCTCAATAACTTCACACACACGCTACCGTGCATTTCCAAGTCTAATTCTGTCCGTAAACGTATACCTGTCACCCAGCGCCTAAATAATAGGCCTCAAATTTATATTCAGCTAAATCTGTGGTTATTGCTGTAGCTGGTCAAGTTATTTTAGTGTCCGTCAAAGCACAGTTTTTGTTCTGGGTTGAAATACAATTCCCAACTTAGCAATTCCCTAACTCAGTGGTTTCTGCTGTATCAGGCCTACTTTAAATCTATCCATAAAAGGGTATATTAGATTGAAGGTGCAGATAGGGTCATTCTCAATAACTTCACACACTACTGTGCATTTCCAAGTCTAATTCTGTCCGTAAACGTATACCTGTCACCCAGCGCCTAAATAATAGTCCTCAAATTTATATTCAGCTAAATCTGTGTTTATCGCTGAGGCTGGTCAATTCATTTAGTGTGCGCCAAAGCACAGTTTTTGTTCTGGGTTCAAATACAATTCCCAACTTAGCAATTCCCTAAATCAGTGGTTTCTGCTGTATCAGGGCGACTTTAAATCTATCCATAAAAGGGTATATTAGATTGAAGGTGCCGATAGGGTCATTCTCAATAACTTCACACACACGCTACCGTGCATTTCTAAGTCTAATTCTGTCCGTAAACGTATACCTGTCACCCAGCGCCTAAATAATAGGCCTCAAATTTATATTCAGCTAAATTTGTGGTTATTGCTGTAGCTGGTCAAGTTATTTAGTGTCCGTCAAAGCACAGTTTTTGTTCTGGGTTGAAATACAATTCCCAACTTAGCAAATCCCTAAATCAGTGGTTTCTGCTGTATCAGGCCTACTTTAAATCTATCCATAAAAGGGTATAATAGATTGAAGGTGCAAAAAAGGGTCATTCTCAATAACTTCACACACACGCTACTGTGCATTTCCAAGTCTAATTCTGTCTGTAAACGCATACCTGTCACGCAGCGCCTAAATAATAGGCCTCAAATTTATATTCAGCTAAATCTGTGGTTATTGCTGAGGCTGGTCAATTCATTTAGTGTCCGCCAAAGCACAGTTTTTGTTCTGGGTTGAAATACAATTCCCAACTTAGCAATTCCCTAAATCAGTGGTTTCTGCTGTATCAGGCCTACTTTAAATCTATCCATAAAAGGGTATATTAGATTGAAGGTGCGGATAGGGTCATCCTCAACAGGGTAACTTATCGGGTTATCGCGTGATTTCTCAAAAATAGTTTTTTCGAAGGGGAGCATGTTTTTTGACCCCCTGATCATTCTGGACTATAAAGTTTTGTATGGGATTTCGGGGTGACCTGAAGTCGCTAATCTGTGCCATATATGGCGCAGACCCCCAAAGACTATCTCGGCCAAAATTGCTCCGATTTTTGTGAGTCGATGTGGAGTGGAAACTTCGCGCAACGCTTAGCTTAAGTTTCCGTTTTGCACACAATCGCACTGTCGGTGACCGTTTTTCAACGTTTTTCACAGTTTGTCACATTTGGCAACCAGTTGAGAAAAAAAAAAGTTAGAATTTTTGAAATCTGAAGGTGAAGTTTCGAAGGGCCTCCAAAGACGAGCGTTTTGACACCTCACTCACTCCATTGCCTTAAAGGGCCCCTGCGCAATATGCAAATTTAGCCGACTCAAAGCCGCGTTTTCCAAAACCTACTTGGGTTTTAGGGCCAATAACTCAAAAACTATGCTTCTTAGACATATGAAATTTCACAAAGATACAGAAGACACAAGCTTAAACTTCCATTCCAATTTCCGTGAAATTTGGATAAAAGGGGAACGCGCAGGAATTTTTACATTAGGCCTCATTTTTAACTGCATAGGATTTTATGTGCTTTATGTTTAGTATTTTTCAAAAACTATAAACCACAGACATGCGAGTTCTTTTCCCACATATTAAGGACACCCTGAAGTACATTTATGCCAATTTTTGTCAACCTACGCTCTATAGTTTTTACGCAGCCCCCTATTGAATCTTGCTTTTTCGCGTTTTAGGCAATTTTAAGGTCATTGTTGATTTTTTCTTTCTCAGAAACGACGTGGAGGCTTGAAATTAATCATATTTGTTCATCATATTGTAAAGTACTAGCATAAAAAAATTCTGACTTCTATCTATAAAGGTGTCCGAACAATACATTTTGAAATGTACCTCTGATAAAATGGCATATGTGATTTTTTCTGCTAGTGAACTTCATGTGGCCAACACTAGGTGGCGCACACTAGCATTTTCTTACAGATTTAACATGTTAAAGCATAGACCCAACTAAACCACATATATCTCACAAACAAAAGGTTGAAAAAATCTAAAACTTGCAGGTCTGAGAGTGCTAGGTATAATCTTCAAGCTTTGTAAAGGGTTTAAATGGGTTGAGTGTGGGTTGTGAGATATTTAGATCAGAACCGAAGCAATGTTCCCAAATTCATAAAAACTAGGCCCCACTTAATCACTCATATCTCACCAATTAAAAGTCCAGAAGATCTGTTACTGGCAGGTTTTAGAGGGCTAGAAATAACCTTCAAGTGGTGTAAAGGGTTTGATAGGGCTGCATTTGGGTTCTGAGATATTTGGATCAGAACCTAAGCAATTTTCCAATTGACAATAATGGAAAAATCATAAAAAGTAGGCCCCACTTAAGCACTAATATCTCACCAACTGAAAGTCCGGAAGGTCTGAAACTTGCAGGTGTTAGAGGGCTAGCTATATCCTTCAAGCCTTATAAAGGGTTTGACTAGGTTCCCTTTGAGTTGTAAGAAATTTGGATCAGAACCTAAGCAATTTTCCAAATTCATAAAAACTAGGCCCCACTTAAGCACTCATATCTCACCAATTAAAAGTCCAGAAGATCTGTTACTGGCAGCTTTTAGAGGGCTAGGTATAACCTTCAAGTGTTGTAAAGGGTTTGATTGGGCTGCATTTGGGTTCTGAGATATTTGGATCAGAACCCGAGCAATTTTCCCATTGACAATAATGGAAAAATCATAAAAAGTAGGCCCCACTTAAGCACTAATATCTCACCAAATGAAAGTCCGGAAGATCTGAAACTTGCAGGTGTCAAAGGGCTAGGTATATCCTTCAAGCCTTATAAGGGGTTTGACTAGGTTCCCTTTGAGTTGTAAGAAATTTGGATCAGAACCTAAGCAATTTTCCAATTGACAATAATGGAAAAATCATAAAAAGTATGCCCCACTTAAGCACTAATATCTCACCAACTGAAAGTCCAGAAGATCTAAAACTTGCAGGTGTTAGAGGGCTAGGTATATCCTTCAAGCCTTATAAAGGGTTTGACTAGGTTCCCTTTGAGTTGTAAGAAATTTGGATCAGAACCTAAGCAATTTTCCAAATTCATAAAAACTAGGCCCCACTTAAGCACTCATATCTCACCAATTAAAAGTCCAGAAGATCTGTTACTGGCAGGTTTTTGAGGGCTAGGTATAACCTTCACGTGTTCTAAAGGGTTTGATTGGGCTGCATTTGGGTTCTGAGATATTTGGATCAGAACCTAAGCAATTTTCCAATTGACAATAATGGAAAAATCATAAAAAGTAGGCCCCACTTAAGCACTAATATCTCACCAACTGAAAGTCCGGAAGGTCTGAAACTTGCAGGTGTTAGAGGGCTAGGTATATCCTTCAAGCCTTATAAAGGGTTTGACTAGGTTCCCTTTGAGTTGTAAGAAATTTGGATCAGAACCTAAGCAATTTTCCAAATTCATAAAAACTAGGCCCCACTTAAGCACTCATATCTCACCAATTAAAAGTCCAGAAGATCTGTTACTGGCAGCTTTTAGAGGGCTAGGTATAACCTTTAAGTGTTGTAAAGGGTTTGATTGGGCTGCATTTGGGTTCTGAGATATTTGGATCAGAACCCGAGCAATTTTCCCATTGACCATAATGGAAAAATCATAAAAAATATGCCCCACTTAAGCACTAATATCTCACCAAATGAAAGTCCGGAAGATCTGAAACTTGCAGGTGTCAAAGGGCTAGGTATATCCTTCAAGCCTTATAAGGGGTTTGACTAGGTTCCCTTTGAGTTGTAAGAAATTTGGATCAGAACCTAAGCAATTTTCCAATTGACAATAATGGAAAAATCATAAAAAGTATGCCCCACTTAAGCACTAATATCTCACCAACTGAAAGTCCAGAAGATCTGAAACTTGCAGGTGTTAGAGGGCTAGGTATATCCTTCAAGCCTTATAAAGGGTTTGACTAGGTTCCCTTTGAGTTGTAAGAAATTTGGATCAGAACCTAAGCAATTTTCCAAATTTATAAAAACTAGGCCCCACTGAAGCACTCATATCTCACCAATTAAAAGTCCAGAAGATCTGTTACTGGCAGGTTTTTGAGGGCTAGGTATAACCTTCACGTGATCTAAAGGGTTTGATTGGGCTGCATTTGGGTTCTGAGATATTTGGATCAGAACCCGAGCAATTTTCCCATTGACCATAATGGAAAAATCATAAAAAGTAGGCCCCACTTAAGCACTAATATCTCACCAACTGAAAGTCCGGAAGATCTGAAACTTGCAGGTGTTAGAGGGCTAGGTATATCCTTCAAGCCTTATAAAGGGTTCGACTAGGTTCCCTTTGAGTTGTAAGAAATTTGGATCAGAAGCTAAGCAATTTTCCAAATTCATAAAAACTAGGCCCCACTTAAGCACTCATATCTCCCCAATTAAAAGTCCAGAAGATCTGTTACTGGCAGGTTTTAGAGGGCTAGGTATAAACTTCAACTGTTGTAAATGGTTTGATTGGGCTGCATTTGGGTTCTGAGATATTTGGATCAGAACCTGAGCAATTTTCCCATTGACAATAATGGAAAAATCATAAAAAGTAGGCCCCACTTAAGCACTAATATCTCACCAACTGAAAGTCCGGAAGATCTGAAACTTGCAGGTGTTAGAGTGCTAGGTATATCCTTCAAGATTTCTAAAGGGTTTGACTAGGTTCCCTTTGAGTTGTGAGAAATTTGGATCAGAACCGAAGCAATTTTCCCAAATTCATAAAAACTAGGCCCCACTTAAGCACTCATATCTCACCAATTAAAAGTCCAGAAGATCTGTTACTGGCAGGTTTTAGAGGGCTATGTATAACCTTCAAGTGTTCTATAAGGTTTGATTGGGCTGCATTCGGGTTCTGAGATATTTGGATCAGAACCTGAGCAATTTTCCCTTTGACAATAATGGAAAAATCATAAAAAAGTAGGCCCCACTTAAGCACTAATATCTCACCAACTGAAAGTCCGGAAGATCTGAAACTTGCAGGTGTTAGAGGGCTAGGTATATCCTTCAAGCCTTATAAAGGGTTTGACTAGGTTCCCTTTGAGTTGTAAGAAATTTGGATCAGAACCTAAGCAATTTTCCAATTGACAATAATGGAAAAATCATAAAAAGTATGCCCCACTTAAGCACTAATATCTCACCAACTGAAAGTCCGGAAGATCTGAAACTTGCAGGTGTTAGAGGGCTAGGTATATCCTTCAAGCCTTATAAAGGGTTTGACTAGGTTCCCTTTGAGTTGTAAGAAATTTGGATCAGAAGCTAAGCAATTTTCCAAATTCATAAAAACTAGGCCCCACTTAAGCACTCATATCTCACCAATTAAAAGTCCAGAAGATCTGTTACTGGCAGGTTTTAGAGGGCTAGGAATAACCTTCAAGTGGTGTAAAGGGTTTGATAGGGCTGCATTTGGGTTCTGAGATATTTGGATCAGAACCTAAGCAATTTTCCAATTGACAATAATGGAAAAATCATAAAAAGTAGGCCCCACTTAAGCACTAATATCTCACCAACTGAAAGTCCGGAAGGTCTGAAACTTGCAGGTGTTAGAGGGCTAGGTATATCCTTCAAGCCTTATAAAGGGTTTGACTAGGTTCCCTTTGAGTTGTAAGAAATTTGGATCAGAACCTAAGCAATTTTCCAAATTTATAAAAACTAGGCCCCACTTAAGCACTCATATCTCACCAATTAAAAGTCCAGAAGATCTGTTACTGGCAGGTTTTAGAGGGCTAGGTATAACCTTCAAGTTTTTTAAAGGGTTTGATTTGGCTGCATTTGGGTTTTGAGATATTTGGATCTGAACCTGAGCAATTTTCCTATTGACAATAATGGAAAAATCTTAAAAAGTAGGCCACACTTAAGCACTAATATCTCACTAACTGAAAGTCTGGAAGATCTGAAACTTGCAGGTTTTAGAGGGCTAGGTATATCCTTCAAGATTTATAAAGGGTTTGACTAGGTTCCCTTTGAGTTGCGAGAAATGTGGATCAGAACCGAAGCAATTTTCCCAAATTCATAAAAACTAGGCCCCACTTAAGCACTCATATCTCACCAATTAAAAGTCCAGAAGATCTGTTACTGGCAGGTTTTAGAGGGCTATGTATAACCTTCAAGTGTTCTATAAGGTTTGATTGGGCTGCATTCGGGTTCTGAGATATTTGGATCAGAACCTGAGCAATTTTCCCTTTGACAATAATGGAAAAATCATAAAAAAGTAGGCCCCACTTAAGCACTAATATCTCACCAACTGAAAGTCCGGAAGATCTGAAACTTGCAGGTGTTAGAGGGCTAGGTATATCCTTCAAGCCTTATAAAGGGTTTGACTAGGTTCCCTTTGAGTTGCGAGAAATTTGGATCAGAACAAAAGCAATTTTCCCAAATGCATAAAAACTAGGCCCCACTTAAGCACTCATATCTCACCAATTAAAAGTCCAGAAGATCTGTTACTGGCAGGTTTTTGAGGGCTAGGTATAACCTTCACGTGTTCTAAAGGGTTTGATTGGGCTGCATTTGGGTTCTGAGATATTTGGATCAGTACCCGAGCAATTTTCCCTTTGACCATAAAGGAAAAATCATAAAAAGTAGGCCCCACTTAAGCACTAATATCTCACCAACTGAAAGTCCGGAAGATCTGAAACTTGCAGGTGTTAGAGGGCTAGGTATATCCTTCAAGCCTTATAAAGGGTTTGACTAGGTTCCCTTTGAGTTGTAAGAAATTTGGATCAGAAGCTAAGCAATTTTCCAAAATTCATAAAAACTAGGCCCCACTTAAGCACTCATATCTCACCAATTAAAAGTCCAGAAGATCTGTTACTGGCAGGTTTTAGAGGGCTAGGTATAAACTTCAACTGTTGTAAATGGTTTCATTGGGCTGCATTTGGGTTCTATGATATTTGGATCAGAACCTGAGCAATTTTCCCATTGACAATAATGGAAAAATCATAAAAAGTAGGCCCCACTTAAGCACTAATATCTCACCAACTGAAAGTCCGGAAGATCTGAAACTTGCAGGTGTTAGAGTGCTAGGTATATCCTTCAAGATTTCTAAAGGGTTTGACTAGGTTCCCTTTGAGTTGTGAGAAATTTGGATCAGAACCGAAGCAATTTTCCCAAATTCATAAAAACTAGGCCCCACTTAAGCACTCATATCTCACCAATTAAAAGTCCAGAAGATCTGTTACTGGCAGGTTTTAGAGGGCTATGTATAACCTTCAGGTGTTCTATAAGGTTTGATTGGGCTGCATTCGGGTTCTGAGATATTTGGATCAGAACCTGAGCAATTTTCCCTTTGACAATAATGGAAAAATCATAAAAAGTAGGCCCCGCTTAAGCATTAATATCTCACCAACTGAAAGTCCGGAAGATCTGAAACTTGCAGGTGTTAGAGGGCTAGGTATATCCTTCAAGCCTTATAAAGGGTTTGACTAGGTTCCCTTTGAGTTGCGAGAAATTTGGATCAGAACCAAAGCAATTTTCCCAAATGCATAAAAACTAGGCCCCACTTAAGCACTCATATCTCACCAAATAAAAGTCCAGAAGATCTGTTACTGGCAGGATTTAGAGGGCTAGGTATAACCTTCAAGTGTTTTAAAGGGTTTGATTGGGCTGCATTTGGGTTCTGAGATATTTGGATTCGAACCTGAGCAATTTTCCTATTGACAATAATGGAAAAATCATAAAAAGTAGGCCCCACTTAAGCACTAATATCTCACCAACTGAAAGTCCGGAAGATCTGAAACTTGCAGGTGTTAGAGGGCTAGGTATATCCTTCAAGCCTTATAAAGGGTTTGACTAGGTTCCCTTTGAGTTGTGAGAAATTTGGATCAGAACCGAAGCAATTTTCCCAAATGCATAAAAACTAGGCCCCACTTAAGCACTCATATCTCACCAATTAAAAGTCCAGAAGATCTGTTACTGGCAGGTTTTAGAGGGCTATGTATAACCTTAAAGTATTCTATAAGGTTTGATTGGGCTGCATTCGGGTTCTGAGATTTTTGGATCAGAACCTGAGCAATTTTCCCTTTGACAATAATGGAAAAATCATAAAAAGTAGGCCCCACTTAAGCACTAATATCTCACCAACTGAAAGTCCGGAAGATCTGAAACTAGCAGGTGTTAGAGGGCTAGGTATATCCTTCAAGATTTCTAAAGGGTTTGGCTAGGTTCCCTTTGAGTTGTGAGAAATTTGGATCAGAACCGAAGCAATTTTCCCAATTGCAAAAAACTAGGCCCCACTTAAGCACTTATATCTCACCAATAAAAAGTCTAAAAGATCTGTTACTGGCAGGTTTTAGAGGGCTAGGTATAACCTTCAAGTGTAGTAAAGGGTTTGATTGGGCTGAATTTTGGTTCTGAAATATTTGGATCAGAACCTGAGCAATTTTCCCATTGACAATAATGGAAAAATCATAAAAAGTAGGCCCCACTTAAGCACTAATATTTCACCAAGTTAAAGTCCGGAAGATCTGAAACTTGCAGGTGTTAGAGGGCTAGGTATATTCTTCAAGATTTATAATGGTTTGGCAAGGTTCCCTTTGAGTTTTGAGAAATTTGGATCAGAACCGAAGCAATTTTCCCAAATTCATAAAAACTAGGCCCCACTTAAGCACTCATATCTCACCAATTAAAAGTCCAGAAGATCTGTTACTGGCAGGTTTTAGAGGGCTAGGTATAACCTTCAAGTTTTTTAAAGGGTTTGATTTGGCTGCATTTGGGTTTTGAGATATTTGGATCTGAACCTGAGCAATTTTCCTATTGACAATAATGGAAAAATCTTAAAAAGTAGGCCACACTTAAGCACTAATATCTCACCAACTGAAAGTCTGGAAGATCTGAAACTTGCAGGTGTTAGAGGGCTAGGTATATCCTTTAAGATTTATAAAGGGTTTGACTAGGTTCCCTTTGAGTTGCGAGAAATGTAGATCAGAACCGAAGCAATTTTCCCAAATGCATAAAAACTAGGCCCCATTTAAGCACTCATATCTCTCCAATTAAAAGTTCAGAAGATCTGTTACTGGCAGGTTTTAGAGGGCTAGGTATAACCTTCAAGTTTTGTAAAGGGTTTGATTGGGTTGCATTTGAGTTCTGAGATATTTGAATCAGAGCCTAAGCAATTTTTCCATTGACAATAATGGAAAAATCATAAAAAAAAGGCCCCACTTATGCACTAATATCTCACCAACTGAAACATAGAAACATAGAATGTGTCGGCAGATAAGAACCATTTGGCCCATCTAGTCTGCCCAATATATCTGAATCCTATGAATAGCCCCGGCCCTATCTTATATGAAGGATGGCCTTATGCCTATCCCATGCATGCTTAAACTCCTTCACTGTATTTGCAGCTACCACTTCTGCAGGAAGGCTATTCCATGCATCCACTACCCTCTCAGTAAAGTAATACTTCCTTATATTACTTTTAAACCTTTGCCCCTCTAATTTAAAACTGTGTCCTCTTGTGGTAGTTTTTCTTCTTTTAAATATGCTCTCCTCCTTTACCGAGTTGATTCCCTTTATGTATTTAAAAGTTTCTATCATATCCCCTCGGTCTCTTCTTTCTTCCAAGCTATACATATTAAGGTCTTTTAACCTTTCCTGGTAAGTTTTATCCTGCAATCCATGTACCAGTTTAGTAGCTCTTCTCTGAACTCTCTCTAGAGTATCTATATCCTTCTGGAGATATGGCCTCCAGTACTGCGCACAATACTCCAAGTGAGGTCTCACCAGTGTTCTGTACAGCGGCATAAGCACTTCACTCTTTCTACTGCTTATACCTCTCCCTATACATCCAAGCATTCTGCTTGCATTTCGTGCTGCTTTATTACATTGTCTTCCCACCTTTAAGTCTTCTGAAATAATTACTCCTAAATCCCTTTCCTCAGATACTGAGGTCAGGACTGTGTCGAATATTCTATATTCTGCCCTTGGGTTTTTACGCCCCAGGTGCATTATCTTGCACTTATCCACATTAAATTTCAGTTGCCAGAGTTCTGACCATTCTTCTAGTTTTCCTAAGTCCTTTTCCATTTGGCGTTTCCCTCCAGGAACATCAACCCTGTTACATATCTTTGTGTCATCAGCAAAAGTCCGGAAGATCTGAAACTCGCAGGTGTTAGAGGGCTAGGTATATCCTTCAAGCCTTATAAAGGGTTTGACTTGGTTCTCTTTGAGTTGTAAGAAATTTGGATCAGATCCTAAGCAATTTTCCAAATTCATAAAAACTAAACTGCACTCAAGCACTCATATCTCACCAATTAAAAGTCCATAAGATCTGTTACTGGCAGGTTTTAGAGGGCTAGGTATAACCTTTAAGTGTTTTAAAGGGTTTTATTAGGCTGCATTTGGGTTCTGAGATATTTGCATCAGAACCTGAGCAATTTTCCTATTGACAATAATGGAAAAATCATAAAAAGTAGGCCACACTTAAGCACTAATATCTCACCAACTGAAAGTCTGGAAGATCTGAAACTTGCAGGTGTTAGAGGGCTAGGTATATCCTTCAAGATTTATAAAGGGTTTGGCTAGGTTCCCTTTGAGTTATGAGAAATGTGGATCAGAACCGAAGCAATTTTCCCAAATGCATAAAAACTAGGCCCCACTTAAGCACTCATATCTCTCCAATTAAAAGTCCAGAAGATCTACTACTGGCAGGTTTTAGAGGGCTAGGTATAGCCTTCAATTGTTCTATAAGGTTTGATTAGGCTGCATTCGGGTTCTGAGATATTTGGATCAGAACCTTAGCAATTTTCCCTTTGACAATAATGGAAAAATCATAAAAAGTAGGCCCCACTTAAGCACTAATATCTCACCAACTAATAGTCCGGAAGATCTGAAACTTGCAGGTGTTAGAGGGCTAGGTATATTCTTCATGCCTCATAAAGGGTTTGACTAGGTTCCCTTTGAGTTGTAAGAAATTTGGATCAGAACCAAAGCAATTTTCCAAAATTCATAAAAACTAGGACCTACTTAAGCACTCATATCTCACCAATTAAAAGTCCAGAAATCTGTTACTGGCAGGTTTTAGAGGGCTAGGTATAACCTTCAAGTTTTGTAAAGGGTTTGATTGGGTTGCATTTGAGTTCTGAGATATTTGAATCAGAGCCTAAGCAATTTTCCCATTGACAATAATGGAAAAATCATTAAAAAAAGGCCCCACTTATGCACTAATATCTCACCAACTGAAAGTCCGGAAGATCTGAAACTCGCAGGTGTTAGAGGGCTAGGTATATCCTTCAAGCCTTATAAAGGGTTTGACTTGGTTCTCTTTGAGTTGTAAGAAATTTGGATCAGATCCTAAGCAATTTTCCAAATTCATAAAAACTAAACCGCACTCAAGCACTCATATCTCACCAATTAAAAGTCCATAAGATCTGTTACTGGCAGGTTTTAGAGGGCTAGGTATAACCTTCTAGTGTTTTAAAGGGTTTAATTGGGCTGCATTTGGGTTCTGAGATATTTGGATCAGAACCTGAGCAATTTTCGCATTGACAATAATGGAAAAATCATAAAAAGTAGGCCCCCGCTTAAGCACTAATATCTCACCAACTGAAAGTCCGGAAGATCTGAAACTCGCAAGTGTTAGAGGGCTAGGTATATCCTTCAAGGCTTATAAAGGGTTTGACTAGGTTTTCTTTGAGTTGCAAGAAATTTGGATCAGAACCTAAGCAATTTTCCAAATTCATAAAAACTAGGCCCCACTTAAGCACTCATATCTCACCAATTAAAATTCCAGAAGATCTGTTACTTGCAAGTTTTAGAGGGCTAGGTATAACCTTCAAGTGTTCTAAAGGGTTTGATTGGGCTGCATTTGGGTTCTGAGATATTTGGATCAGAACCTGAGCAATTTTCCCATAGACAATAATGGAAAAATCATAAAAAGTAGGCCCCACTTAAGCACTAATATCTCACCAACTGAAAGTCCGGAAGATCTGAAACTTGCAGGTGTTAGAGGGCTAGGTATATCCTTCAAGCCTTATAAAGGGTTTGACTAGGTTCCCTTTGAGTTGCGAGAAATGTGGATCAGAACCGAAGCAATTTTCCCAAATGCATAAAAACTAGGCCCCATTTAAGCACTCATATCTCTCCAATTAAAAGTTCAGAAGATCTGTTACTGGCAGGTTTTAGAGGGCTAGGGATAGCCCTCAATTGTTCTATAAGGTTTGATTAGGCTGCATTCGGGTTCTGAGATATTTGGATCAGAACCTCAGCAATTTTCCCTTTGACAATAATGGAAAAATCATAAAAAGTAGGCCCCACTTAAGCACTAATATCTCACCAACTAATAGTCCGGAAGATCTGAAACTTGCAGGTGTTAGAGGGCTAGGTATATCCTTCATGCCTCATAAAGGGTTTGACTAGGTTCCCTTTGAGTTGTAAGAAATTTGGATCAGAACCGTAGCAATTTTCCAAAATTCATAAAAACTAGGACCTACTTAAGCACTCATATCTCACCAATTAAAAGTCCAGAAGATCTGTTACTAGCAGGTTTTAGAGGGCTAGGTATAACCTTCAAGTTTTGTAAAGTGTTTGATTGGGTTGCATTTGAGTTCTGAGATATTTGAATCAGAGCCTGAGCAATTTTCCCATTGACAATAATGGAAAAATCATAAAAAGTAGGCCCCACTTAAGCACTAATATCTCACCAACTGAAAGTCTGGAAGATCTGAAACTCGCAGGTGTTAGAGGGCTAGGTATATCCTTCAAGCCTTATAAAGGGTTTGACTTGGTTCTCTTTGAGTTGTAAGAAATTTGGATCAGATCATAAGCAATTTTCCAAATTCATAAAAACTAAACCGCACTCAAGCACTCATATCTCACCAATTAAAAGTCCATAAGATCTGTTACTGGCAGGTTTTAGAGGGCTAGGTATAACCTTCAAGTGTTTTAAAGGGTTTTATTAGGATGCATTTGGGTTCTGAGATATTTGCATCAGAACCTGAGCAATTTTCCTATTGACAATAATGGAAAAATCATAAAAAGTAGGCCACACTTAAGCACTAATATCTCACCAACTGAAAGTCCGGAAGATCTGAAACTTGCAGGTGTTAGAGGGCTAGGTATATCCTTCAAGATTTATAAAGGGTTTGGCTAGGTTCCCTTTGAGTTATGAGAAATGTGGATCAGAACCGAAGCAATTTTCCCAAATGCATAAAAACTAGGCCCCACTTAAGCACTCATATCTCTCCAATTAAAAGTCCAGAAGATCTGCTACTGGCAGGTTTTAGAGGGCTAGGTATAGCCTTCAATTGTTCTATAAGGTTTGATTAGGCTGCATTCGGGTTCTGAGATATTTGGATCAGAACCTTAGCAATTTTCCCTTTGACAATAATGGAAAAATCATAAAAAGTAGGCCCCACTTAAGCACTAATATCTCACCAACTAATAGTCCGGAAGATCTGAAACTTGCAGGTGTTAGAGGGCTAGGTATATTCTTCATGCCTCATAAAGGGTTTGACTAGGTTCCCTTTGAGTTGTAAGAAATTTGGATCAGAACCAAAGCAATTTTCCAAAATTCATAAAAACTAGGACCTACTTAAGCACTCATATCTCACCAATTAAAAGTCCAGAAGATCTGTTACTGGCAGGTTTTAGAGGGCTAGGTATAACCTTCAAGTTTTGTAAAGGGTTTGATTGGGTTGCATTTGAGTTCTGAGATATTTGAATCAGAGCCTAAGCAATTTTCCATTGACAATAATGGAAAAATCATAAAAAAAAGGCCCCACTTATGCACTAATATCTCACCAACTGAAAGTCCGGAAGATCTGAAACTTGCAGGTGTTAGAGGGCTAGGTATATTCTTCATGCCTCATAAAGGGTTTGACTAGGTTCCCTTTGAGTTGTAAGAAATTTGGATCAGAACCAAAGCAATTTTCCAAAATTCATAAAAACTAGGACCTACTTAAGCACTCATATCTCACCAATTAAATGTCCATAAGATCTGTTACTGGCAGATTTTAGAGTGCTAGGTATAACCTTCACATGTTTTAAAGGGTTTGATTGGGCTGCATTTGGGTTCTGAGATATTTGGATCAGAACCTGAGCAATTTTCCCATTGACAATAATGGAAAAATCATAAAAAGTAGGCCCCACTTAAGCACTAATATCTCAGCAACTGAAAGTCCGGAAGATCTAAAAGTTGCTGGTGTTAGAGGGCTAGGTATATCCTTCAAGCCTTATAATGGGTTTGACTAGGTTCTCTTTGAGTTGTAAGAAATTTGGATCAGAACCTAAGCAATTTTCCAAATTCATAAAAACTAGGCCCCACTTAAGCACTCATATCTCACCAATTAAAAGTCCAGAAGATCTGTTACTGGCAGGTTTTAGAGGGCTAGGTATAACCTTCAAGTGTTCAAAAGGGTTTGATTGGGCTGCATTTGACTTCTGAGATATTTGAATCAGAACCTGAGCTATTTTCCCATAGACAATAATGGAAAAATCATAAAAAGTAGGCCCCACTTAAGCACTAATATCTCACCAACTGAAAGTCTGGAAGATTATAAACTTGCAGGTGTTAGAGGGCTAGGTATATCCTTCAAGTGTTGTAAAGGGTTTGATTGGGCTGCATTTGGGTTCTGAGATATTTGGATCAGAACCTGAGCAATTTTCCCATTGACAATAATGGAAAAATCATAAAAAGTAGGCCCCACTTAAGCACTAATATCTCACCAACTGAAAGTCCGATAGATCTGAAACTTGCAGGTGTTAGAGGGCTAGGTATATCCTTTAAGCCTTATAAAGGGTTTGACTAGGGTACCTTTGAGTGGTAATAAATTTGGATCAGAGCCGAAGCAATTTTCCAAAATTTATAAAAACTAGGCCCCACTTAAGTAGTCATATCTCACCAATTAAAAGTCCAAAAGATCTGTTACTGGCAGGTTTTAGAGGGCTAGGTATAACCTTCAATTGTTATAAAGGGTTTGATTGGGCTGCATTTGGGTTCTGAAATATTTGGATCAGAACCTGAGCAATTTTCCCATTGACAATAATGGAAAAATCATAAAAAGTAGACCCAACTTAAGCACTAATATCTTACCAACTGAATGTCCGGAAGATCTGAAACTCGCAGGTGTTAGTGGGCTAGGTATATCCTTCAAGCCTTATAAAGGGTTTAACTAGGTTCTCTTTGAGTTGTAAGAAATTTGGATCAGATCCTAAGCAATTTTCCAAATTCATAAAAACTAGGCCCCACTTAAGCACTCATATCTCACCAATTAAAATTCCAGAAGATCTGTTACTTGCAAGTTTTAGAGGGCTAGGTATAACCTTCAAGTGTTCTAAAGGGTTTGATTGGGCTGCATTTGGGTTCTGAGATATTTGGATCAGAACCTGAGCAATTTTCCCATAGACAATAATGGAAAAATCATAAAAAGTAGGCCCCACTTAAGCACTAATATCTCACCAACTGAAAGTCCGGAAGATCTGAAACTTGCAGGTGTTAGAGGGCTAGGTATATCCTTCAAGCCTTATAAAGGGTTTGACTAGGTTCCCTTTGAGTTGCGAGAAATGTGGATCAGAACCGAAGCAATTTTCCCAAATGCATAAAAACTAGGCCCCATTTAAGCACTCATATCTCTCCAATTAAAAGTTCAGAAGATCTGTTACTGGCAGGTTTTAGAGGGCTAGGGATAGCCTTCAATTGTTCTATAAGGTTTGATTAGGCTGCATTCGGGTTCTGAGATATTTGGATCAGAACCTCAGCAATTTTCCCTTTGACAATAATGGAAAAATCATAAAAAGTAGGCCCCACTTAAGCACTAATATCTCACCAACTAATAGTCCGGAAGATCTGAAACTTGCAGGTGTTAGAGGGCTAGGTATATCCTTCATGCCTCATAAAGGGTTTGACTAGGTTCCCTTTGAGTTGTAAGAAATTTGGATCAGAACCGTAGCAATTTTCCAAAATTCATAAAAACTAGGACCTACTTAAGCACTCATATCTCACCAATTAAAAGTCCAGAAGATCTGTTACTAGCAGGTTTTAGAGGGCTAGGTATAACCTTCAAGTTTTGTAAAGTGTTTGATTGGGTTGCATTTGAGTTCTGAGATATTTGAATCAGAGCCTGAGCAATTTTCCCATTGACAATAATGGAAAAATCATAAAAAGTAGGCCCCACTTAAGCACTAATATCTCACCAACTGAAAGTCTGGAAGATCTGAAACTCGCAGGTGTTAGAGGGCTAGGTATATCCTTCAAGCCTTATAAAGGGTTTGACTTGGTTCTCTTTGAGTTGTAAGAAATTTGGATCAGATCATAAGCAATTTTCCAAATTCATAAAAACTAAACCGCACTCAAGCACTCATATCTCACCAATTAAAAGTCCATAAGATCTGTTACTGGCAGGTTTTAGAGGGCTAGGTATAACCTTCAAGTGTTTTAAAGGGTTTTATTAGGATGCATTTGGGTTCTGAGATATTTGCATCAGAACCTGAGCAATTTTCCTATTGACAATAATGGAAAAATCATAAAAAGTAGGCCACACTTAAGCACTAATATCTCACCAACTGAAAGTCTGGAAGATCTGAAACTTGCAGGTGTTAGAGGGCTAGGTATATCCTTCAAGATTTATAAAGGGTTTGGCTAGGTTCCCTTTGAGTTATGAGAAATGTGGATCAGAACCGAAGCAATTTTCCCAAATGCATAAAAACTAGGCCCCACTTAAGCACTCATATCTCTCCAATTAAAAGTCCAGAAGATCTGCTACTGGCAGGTTTTAGAGGGCTAGGTATAGCCTTCAATTGTTCTATAAGGTTTGATTAGGCTGCATTCGGGTTCTGAGATATTTGGATCAGAACCTTAGCAATTTTCCCTTTGACAATAATGGAAAAATCATAAAAAGTAGGCCCCACTTAAGCACTAATATCTCACCAACTAATAGTCCGGAAGATCTGAAACTTGCAGGTGTTAGAGGGCTAGGTATATTCTTCATGCCTCATAAAGGGTTTGACTAGGTTCCCTTTGAGTTGTAAGAAATTTGGATCAGAACCAAAGCAATTTTCCAAAATTCATAAAAACTAGGACCTACTTAAGCACTCATATCTCACCAATTAAAAGTCCAGAAGATCTGTTACTGGCAGGTTTTAGAGGGCTAGGTATAACCTTCAAGTTTTGTAAAGGGTTTGATTGGGTTGCATTTGAGTTCTGAGATATTTGAATCAGAGCCTAAGCAATTTTCCCATTGACAATAATGGAAAAATCATTAAAAAAAGGCCCCACTTATGCACTAATATCTCACCAACTGAAAGTCCGGAAGATCTGAAACTCGCAGGTGTTAGAGGGCTAGGTATATCCTTCAAGCCTTATAAAGGGTTTGACTTGGTTCTCTTTGAGTTGTAAGAAATTTGGATCAGATCCTAAGCAATTTTCCAAATTCATAAAAACTAAACCGCACTCAAGCACTCATATCTCACCAATTAAAAGTCCATAAGATCTGTTACTGGCAGGTTTTAGAGGGCTAGGTATAACCTTCAAGTGTTTTAAAGGGTTTAATTGGGCTGCATTTGGGTTCTGAGATATTTGGATCAGAACCTGAGCAATTTTCGCATTGACAATAATGGAAAAATCATAAAAAGTAGGCCCCCGCTTAAGCACTAATATCTCACCAACTGAAAGTCCGGAAGATCTGAAACTCGCCAGTGTTAGAGGGCTAGGTATATCCTTCAAGCCTTATAAAGGGTTTGACTAGGTTCCCTTTGAGTTGCAAGAAATTTGGATCCGAACCTAAGCAATTTTCCAAATTCATAAAAACTAGGCCCCACTTAAGCACTCATATCTCACCAATTAAAATTCCAGAAGATCTGTTACTTGCAAGTTTTAGAGGGCTAGGTATAACCTTCAAGTGTTCTAAAGGGTTTGATTGGGCTGCATTTGGGTTCTGAGATATTTGGATCAGAACCTGAGCAATTTTCCCATAGACAATAATGGAAAAATCATAAAAAGTAGGCCCCACTTAAGCACTAATATCTCACCAACTGAAAGTCCGGAAGATCTGAAACTTGCAGGTGTTAGAGGGCTAGGTATATCCTTCAAGCCTTATAAAGGGTTTGACTAGGTTCCCTTTGAGTTGCGAGAAATGTGGATCAGAACCGAAGCAATTTTCCCAAATGCATAAAAACTAGGCCCCATTTAAGCACTCATATCTCTCCAATTAAAAGTTCAGAAGATCTGTTACTGGCAGGTTTTAGAGGGCTAGGGATAGCCTTCAATTGTTCTATAAGGTTTGATTAGGCTGCATTCGGGTTCTGAGATATTTGGATCAGAACCTCAGCAATTTTCCCTTTGACAATAATGGAAAAATCATAAAAAGTAGGCCCCACTTAAGCACTAATATCTCACCAACTAATAGTCCGGAAGATCTGAAACTTTGCAGGTGTTAGAGGGCTAGGTATATCCTTCATGCCTCATAAAGGGTTTGACTAGGTTCCCTTTGAGTTGTAAGAAATTTGGATCAGAACCGTAGCAATTTTCCAAAATTCATAAAAACTAGGACCTACTTAAGCACTCATATCTCACCAATTAAAAGTCCAGAAGATCTGTTACTAGCAGGTTTTAGAGGGCTAGGTATAACCTTCAAGTTTTGTAAAGTGTTTGATTGGGTTGCATTTGAGTTCTGAGATATTTGAATCAGAGCCTGAGCAATTTTCCCATTGACAATAATGGAAAAATCATAAAAAGTAGGCCCCACTTAAGCACTAATATCTCACCAACTGAAAGTCTGGAAGATCTGAAACTCGCAGGTGTTAGAGGGCTAGGTATATCCTTCAAGCCTTATAAAGGGTTTGACTTGGTTCTCTTTGAGTTGTAAGAAATTTGGATCAGATCATAAGCAATTTTCCAAATTCATAAAAACTAAACCGCACTCAAGCACTCATATCTCACCAATTAAAAGTCCATAAGATCTGTTACTGGCAGGTTTTAGAGGGCTAGGTATAACCTTCAAGTGTTTTAAAGGGTTTTATTAGGATGCATTTGGGTTCTGAGATATTTGCATCAGAACCTGAGCAATTTTCCTATTGACAATAATGGAAAAATCATAAAAAGTAGGCCACACTTAAGCACTAATATCTCACCAACTGAAAGTCTGGAAGATCTGAAACTTGCAGGTGTTAGAGGGCTAGGTATATCCTTCAAGATTTATAAAGGGTTTGGCTAGGTTCCCTTTGAGTTATGAGAAATGTGGATCAGAACCGAAGCAATTTTCCCAAATGCATAAAAACTAGGCCCCACTTAAGCACTCATATCTCTCCAATTAAAAGTCCAGAAGATCTGCTACTGGCAGGTTTTAGAGGGCTAGGTATAGCCTTCAATTGTTCTATAAGGTTTGATTAGGCTGCATTCGGGTTCTGAGATATTTGGATCAGAACCTTAGCAATTTTCCCTTTGACAATAATGGAAAAATCATAAAAAGTAGGCCCCACTTAAGCACTAATATCTCACCAACTAATAGTCCGGAAGATCTGAAACTTGCAGGTGTTAGAGGGCTAGGTATATTCTTCATGCCTCATAAAGGGTTTGACTAGGTTCCCTTTGAGTTGTAAGAAATTTGGATCAGAACCAAAGCAATTTTCCAAAATTCATAAAAACTAGGACCTACTTAAGCACTCATATCTCACCAATTAAAAGTCCAGAAGATCTGTTACTGGCAGGTTTTAGAGGGCTAGGTATAACCTTCAAGTTTTGTAAAGGGTTTGATTGGGTTGCATTTGAGTTCTGAGATATTTGAATCAGAGCCTAAGCAATTTTTCCATTGACAATAATGGAAAAATCATAAAAAAAAGGCCCCACTTATGCACTAATATCTCACCAACTGAAAGTCCGGAAGATCTGAAACTTGCAGGTGTTAGAGGGCTAGGTATATTCTTCATGCCTCATAAAGGGTTTGACTAGGTTCCCTTTGAGTTGTAAGAAATTTGGATCAGAACCAAAGCAATTTTCCAAAATTCATAAAAACTAGGACCTACTTAAGCACTCATATCTCACCAATTAAATGTCCATAAGATCTGTTACTGGCAGATTTTAGAGTGCTAGGTATAACCTTCACATGTTTTAAAGGGTTTGATTGGGCTGCATTTGGGTTCTGAGATATTTGGATCAGAACCTGAGCAATTTTCCCATTGACAATAATGGAAAAATCATAAAAAGTAGGCCCCACTTAAGCACTAATATCTCAGCAACTGAAAGTCCGGAAGATCTAAAAGTTGCTGGTGTTAGAGGGCTAGGTATATCCTTCAAGCCTTATAATGGGTTTGACTAGGTTCTCTTTGAGTTGTAAGAAATTTGGATCAGAACCTAAGCAATTTTCCAAATTCATAAAAACTAGGCCCCACTTAAGCACTCATATCTCACCAATTAAAAGTCCAGAAGATCTGTTACTGGCAGGTTTTAGAGGGCTAGGTATAACCTTCAAGTGTTCAAAAGGGTTTGATTGGGCTGCATTTGACTTCTGAGATATTTGAATCAGAACCTGAGCTATTTTCCCATAGACAATAATGGAAAAATCATAAAAAGTAGGCCCCACTTAAGCACTAATATCTCACCAACTGAAAGTCTGGAAGATTATAAACTTGCAGGTGTTAGAGGGCTAGGTATATCCTTCAAGTGTTGTAAAGGGTTTGATTGGGCTGCATTTGGGTTCTGAGATATTTGGATCAGAACCTGAGCAATTTTCCCATTGACAATAATGGAAAAATCATAAAAAGTAGGCCCCACTTAAGCACTAATATCTCACCAACTGAAAGTCCGATAGATCTGAAACTTGCAGGTGTTAGAGGGCTAGGTATATCCTTTAAGCCTTATAAAGGGTTTGACTAGGGTACCTTTGAGTGGTAATAAATTTGGATCAGAGCCGAAGCAATTTTCCAAAATTTATAAAAACTAGGCCCCACTTAAGTAGTCATATCTCACCAATTAAAAGTCCAAAAGATCTGTTACTGGCAGGTTTTAGAGGGCTAGGTATAACCTTCAATTGTTATAAAGGGTTTGATTGGGCTGCATTTGGGTTCTGAAATATTTGGATCAGAACCTGAGCAATTTTCCCATTGACAATAATGGAAAAATCATAAAAAGTAGACCCAACTTAAGCACTAATATCTTACCAACTGAATGTCCGGAAGATCTGAAACTCGCAGGTGTTAGTGGGCTAGGTATATCCTTCAAGCCTTATAAAGGGTTTAACTAGGTTCTCTTTGAGTTGTAAGAAATTTGGATCAGATCCTAAGCAATTTTCCAAATTCATAAAAACTAAACCCCACTCAAGCACTCATATCTCACCAATTAAATGTCCATAAGATCTGTTACTGGCAGATTTTAGAGGGCTAGGTATATCCTTCAAGATTTATAAAGGGTTTGGCTAGGTTCCCTTTGAGTTATGAGAAATGTGGATCAGAACCGAAGCAATTTTCCCAAATGCATAAAAACTAGGCCCCACTTAAGCACTCATATCTCTCCAATTAAAAGTCCAGAAGATCTGCTACTGGCAGGTTTTAGAGGGCTAGGTATAGCCTTCAATTGTTCTATAAGGTTTGATTAGGCTGCATTCGGGTTCTGAGATATTTGGATCAGAACCTTAGCAATTTTCCCTTTGACAATAATGGAAAAATCATAAAAAGTAGGCCCCACTTAAGCACTAATATCTCACCAACTAATAGTCCGGAAGATCTGAAACTTGCAGGTGTTAGAGGGCTAGGTATATTCTTCATGCCTCATAAAGGGTTTGACTAGGTTCCCTTTGAGTTGTAAGAAATTTGGATCAGAACCAAAGCAATTTTCCAAAATTCATAAAAACTAGGACCTACTTAAGCACTCATATCTCACCAATTAAAAGTCCAGAAGATCTGTTACTGGCAGGTTTTAGAGGGCTAGGTATAACCTTCAAGTTTTGTAAAGGGTTTGATTGGGTTGCATTTGAGTTCTGAGATATTTGAATCAGAGCCTAAGCAATTTTCCCATTGACAATAATGGAAAAATCATTAAAAAAAGGCCCCACTTATGCACTAATATCTCACCAACTGAAAGTCCGGAAGATCTGAAACTCGCAGGTGTTAGAGGGCTAGGTATATCCTTCAAGCCTTATAAAGGGTTTGACTTGGTTCTCTTTGAGTTGTAAGAAATTTGGATCAGATCCTAAGCAATTTTCCAAATTCATAAAAACTAAACCGCACTCAAGCACTCATATCTCACCAATTAAAAGTCCATAAGATCTGTTACTGGCAGGTTTTAGAGGGCTAGGTATAACCTTCAAGTGTTTTAAAGGGTTTAATTGGGCTGCATTTGGGTTCTGAGATATTTGGATCAGAACCTGAGCAATTTTCGCATTGACAATAATGGAAAAATCATAAAAAGTAGGCCCCCGCTTAAGCACTAATATCTCACCAACTGAAAGTCCGGAAGATCTGAAACTCGCAAGTGTTAGAGGGCTAGGTATATCCTTCAAGCCTTATAAAGGGTTTGACTAGGTTCCCTTTGAGTTGCAAGAAATTTGGATCCGAACCTAAGCAATTTTCCAAATTCATAAAAACTAGGCCCCACTTAAGCACTCATATCTCACCAATTAAAATTCCAGAAGATCTGTTACTTGCAAGTTTTAGAGGGCTAGGTATAACCTTCAAGTGTTCTAAAGGGTTTGATTGGGCTGCATTTGGGTTCTGAGATATTTGGATCAGAACCTGAGCAATTTTCCCATAGACAATAATGGAAAAATCATAAAAAGTAGGCCCCACTTAAGCACTAATATCTCACCAACTGAAAGTCCGGAAGATCTGAAACTTGCAGGTGTTAGAGGGCTAGGTATATCCTTCAAGCCTTATAAAGGGTTTGACTAGGTTCCCTTTGAGTTGCGAGAAATGTGGATCAGAACCGAAGCAATTTTCCCAAATGCATAAAAACTAGGCCCCATTTAAGCACTCATATCTCTCCAATTAAAAGTTCAGAAGATCTGTTACTGGCAGGTTTTAGAGGGCTAGGGATAGCCTTCAATTGTTCTATAAGGTTTGATTAGGCTGCATTCGGGTTCTGAGATATTTGGATCAGAACCTCAGCAATTTTCCCTTTGACAATAATGGAAAAATCATAAAAAGTAGGCCCCACTTAAGCACTAATATCTCACCAACTAATAGTCCGGAAGATCTGAAATTTGCAGGTGTTAGAGGGCTAGGTATATCCTTCATGCCTCATAAAGGGTTTGACTAGGTTCCCTTTGAGTTGTAAGAAATTTGGATCAGAACCGTAGCAATTTTCCAAAATTCATAAAAACTAGGACCTACTTAAGCACTCATATCTCACCAATTAAAAGTCCAGAAGATCTGTTACTAGCAGGTTTTAGAGGGCTAGGTATAACCTTCAAGTTTTGTAAAGTGTTTGATTGGGTTGCATTTGAGTTCTGAGATATTTGAATCAGAGCCTGAGCAATTTTCCCATTGACAATAATGGAAAAATCATAAAAAGTAGGCCCCACTTAAGCACTAATATCTCACCAACTGAAAGTCTGGAAGATCTGAAACTCGCAGGTGTTAGAGGGCTAGGTATATCCTTCAAGCCTTATAAAGGGTTTGACTTGGTTCTCTTTGAGTTGTAAGAAATTTGGATCAGATCATAAGCAATTTTCCAAATTCATAAAAACTAAACCGCACTCAAGCACTCATATCTCACCAATTAAAAGTCCATAAGATCTGTTACTGGCAGGTTTTAGAGGGCTAGGTATAACCTTCAAGTGTTTTAAAGGGTTTTATTAGGATGCATTTGGGTTCTGAGATATTTGCATCAGAACCTGAGCAATTTTCCTATTGACAATAATGGAAAAATCATAAAAAGTAGGCCACACTTAAGCACTAATATCTCACCAACTGAAAGTCTGGAAGATCTGAAACTTGCAGGTGTTAGAGGGCTAGGTATATCCTTCAAGATTTATAAAGGGTTTGGCTAGGTTCCCTTTGAGTTATGAGAAATGTGGATCAGAACCGAAGCAATTTTCCCAAATGCATAAAAACTAGGCCCCACTTAAGCACTCATATCTCTCCAATTAAAAGTCCAGAAGATCTGCTACTGGCAGGTTTTAGAGGGCTAGGTATAGCCTTCAATTGTTCTATAAGGTTTGATTAGGCTGCATTCGGGTTCTGAGATATTTGGATCAGAACCTTAGCAATTTTCCCTTTGACAATAATGGAAAAATCATAAAAAGTAGGCCCCACTTAAGCACTAATATCTCACCAACTAATAGTCCGGAAGATCTGAAACTTGCAGGTGTTAGAGGGCTAGGTATATTCTTCATGCCTCATAAAGGGTTTGACTAGGTTCCCTTTGAGTTGTAAGAAATTTGGATCAGAACCAAAGCAATTTTCCAAAATTCATAAAAACTAGGACCTACTTAAGCACTCATATCTCACCAATTAAAAGTCCAGAAGATCTGTTACTGGCAGGTTTTAGAGGGCTAGGTATAACCTTCAAGTTTTGTAAAGGGTTTGATTGGGTTGCATTTGAGTTCTGAGATATTTGAATCAGAGCCTAAGCAATTTTCCCATTGACAATAATGGAAAAATCATAAAAAAAAGGCCCCACTTATGCACTAATATCTCACCAACTGAAAGTCCGGAAGATCTGAAACTCGCAGGTGTTAGAGGGCTAGGTATATCCTTCAAGCCTTATAAAGGGTTTGACTTGGTTCTCTTTGAGTTGTAAGAAATTTGGATCAGATCCTAAGCAATTTTCCAAATTCATAAAAACTAAACCGCACTCAAGCACTCATATCTCACCAATTAAAAGTCCATAAGATCTGTTACTGGCAGGTTTTAGAGGGCTAGGTATAACCTTCAAGTGTTTTAAAGGGTTTAATTGGGCTGCATTTGGGTTCTGAGATATTTGGATCAGAACCTGAGCAATTTTCGCATTGACAATAATGGAAAAATCATAAAAAGTAGGCCCCCGCTTAAGCACTAATATCTCACCAACTGAAAGTCCGGAAGATCTGAAACTCGCAAGTGTTAGAGGGCTAGGTATATCCTTCAAGCCTTATAAAGGGTTTGACTAGGTTCCCTTTGAGTTGCAAGAAATTTGGATCCGAACCTAAGCAATTTTCCAAATTCATAAAAACTAGGCCCCACTTAAGCACTCATATCTCACCAATTAAAATTCCAGAAGATCTGTTACTTGCAAGTTTTAGAGGGCTAGGTATAACCTTCAAGTGTTCTAAAGGGTTTGATTGGGCTGCATTTGGGTTCTGAGATATTTGGATCAGAACCTGAGCAATTTTCCCATAGACAATAATGGAAAAATCATAAAAAGTAGGCCCCACTTAAGCACTAATATCTCACCAACTGAAAGTCCGGAAGATCTGAAACTTGCAGGTGTTAGAGGGCTAGGTATATCCTTCAAGCCTTATAAAGGGTTTGACTAGGTTCCCTTTGAGTTGCGAGAAATGTGGATCAGAACCGAAGCAATTTTCCCAAATGCATAAAAACTAGGCCCCATTTAAGCACTCATATCTCTCCAATTAAAAGTTCAGAAGATCTGTTACTGGCAGGTTTTAGAGGGCTAGGGATAGCCTTCAATTGTTCTATAAGGTTTGATTAGGCTGCATTCGGGTTCTGAGATATTTGGATCAGAACCTCAGCAATTTTCCCTTTGACAATAATGGAAAAATCATAAAAAGTAGGCCCCACTTAAGCACTAATATCTCACCAACTAATAGTCCGGAAGATCTGAAATTTGCAGGTGTTAGAGGGCTAGGTATATCCTTCATGCCTCATAAAGGGTTTGACTAGGTTCCCTTTGAGTTGTAAGAAATTTGGATCAGAACCGTAGCAATTTTCCAAAATTCATAAAAACTAGGACCTACTTAAGCACTCATATCTCACCAATTAAAAGTCCAGAAGATCTGTTACTAGCAGGTTTTAGAGGGCTAGGTATAACCTTCAAGTTTTGTAAAGTGTTTGATTGGGTTGCATTTGAGTTCTGAGATATTTGAATCAGAGCCTGAGCAATTTTCCCATTGACAATAATGGAAAAATCATAAAAAGTAGGCCCCACTTAAGCACTAATATCTCACCAACTGAAAGTCTGGAAGATCTGAAACTCGCAGGTGTTAGAGGGCTAGGTATATCCTTCAAGCCTTATAAAGGGTTTGACTTGGTTCTCTTTGAGTTGTAAGAAATTTGGATCAGATCATAAGCAATTTTCCAAATTCATAAAAACTAAACCGCACTCAAGCACTCATATCTCACCAATTAAAAGTCCATAAGATCTGTTACTGGCAGGTTTTAGAGGGCTAGGTATAACCTTCAAGTGTTTTAAAGGGTTTTATTAGGATGCATTTGGGTTCTGAGATATTTGCATCAGAACCTGAGCAATTTTCCTATTGACAATAATGGAAAAATCATAAAAAGTAGGCCACACTTAAGCACTAATATCTCACCAACTGAAAGTCTGGAAGATCTGAAACTTGCAGGTGTTAGAGGGCTAGGTATATCCTTCAAGATTTATAAAGGGTTTGGCTAGGTTCCCTTTGAGTTATGAGAAATGTGGATCAGAACCGAAGCAATTTTCCCAAATGCATAAAAACTAGGCCCCACTTAAGCACTCATATCTCTCCAATTAAAAGTCCAGAAGATCTGCTACTGGCAGGTTTTAGAGGGCTAGGTATAGCCTTCAATTGTTCTATAAGGTTTGATTAGGCTGCATTCGGGTTCTGAGATATTTGGATCAGAACCTTAGCAATTTTCCCTTTGACAATAATGGAAAAATCATAAAAAGTAGGCCCCACTTAAGCACTAATATCTCACCAACTAATAGTCCGGAAGATCTGAAACTTGCAGGTGTTAGAGGGCTAGGTATATTCTTCATGCCTCATAAAGGGTTTGACTAGGTTCCCTTTGAGTTGTAAGAAATTTGGATCAGAACCAAAGCAATTTTCCAAAATTCATAAAAACTAGGACCTACTTAAGCACTCATATCTCACCAATTAAAAGTCCAGAAGATCTGTTACTGGCAGGTTTTAGAGGGCTAGGTATAACCTTCAAGTTTTGTAAAGGGTTTGATTGGGTTGCATTTGAGTTCTGAGATATTTGAATCAGAGCCTAAGCAATTTTTCCATTGACAATAATGGAAAAATCATAAAAAAAAGGCCCCACTTATGCACTAATATCTCACCAACTGAAAGTCCGGAAGATCTGAAACTTGCAGGTGTTAGAGGGCTAGGTATATTCTTCATGCCTCATAAAGGGTTTGACTAGGTTCCCTTTGAGTTGTAAGAAATTTGGATCAGAACCAAAGCAATTTTCCAAAATTCATAAAAACTAGGACCTACTTAAGCACTCATATCTCACCAATTAAATGTCCATAAGATCTGTTACTGGCAGATTTTAGAGTGCTAGGTATAACCTTCACATGTTTTAAAGGGTTTGATTGGGCTGCATTTGGGTTCTGAGATATTTGGATCAGAACCTGAGCAATTTTCCCATTGACAATAATGGAAAAATCATAAAAAGTAGGCCCCACTTAAGCACTAATATCTCAGCAACTGAAAGTCCGGAAGATCTAAAAGTTGCTGGTGTTAGAGGGCTAGGTATATCCTTCAAGCCTTATAATGGGTTTGACTAGGTTCTCTTTGAGTTGTAAGAAATTTGGATCAGAACCTAAGCAATTTTCCAAATTCATAAAAACTAGGCCCCACTTAAGCACTCATATCTCACCAATTAAAAGTCCAGAAGATCTGTTACTGGCAGGTTTTAGAGGGCTAGGTATAACCTTCAAGTGTTCAAAAGGGTTTGATTGGGCTGCATTTGACTTCTGAGATATTTGAATCAGAACCTGAGCTATTTTCCCATAGACAATAATGGAAAAATCATAAAAAGTAGGCCCCACTTAAGCACTAATATCTCACCAACTGAAAGTCTGGAAGATTATAAACTTGCAGGTGTTAGAGGGCTAGGTATATCCTTCAAGTGTTGTAAAGGGTTTGATTGGGCTGCATTTGGGTTCTGAGATATTTGGATCAGAACCTGAGCAATTTTCCCATTGACAATAATGGAAAAATCATAAAAAGTAGGCCCCACTTAAGCACTAATATCTCACCAACTGAAAGTCCGATAGATCTGAAACTTGCAGGTGTTAGAGGGCTAGGTATATCCTTTAAGCCTTATAAAGGGTTTGACTAGGGTACCTTTGAGTGGTAATAAATTTGGATCAGAGCCGAAGCAATTTTCCAAAATTTATAAAAACTAGGCCCCACTTAAGTAGTCATATCTCACCAATTAAAAGTCCAAAAGATCTGTTACTGGCAGGTTTTAGAGGGCTAGGTATAACCTTCAATTGTTATAAAGGGTTTGATTGGGCTGCATTTGGGTTCTGAAATATTTGGATCAGAACCTGAGCAATTTTCCCATTGACAATAATGGAAAAATCATAAAAAGTAGACCCAACTTAAGCACTAATATCTTACCAACTGAATGTCCGGAAGATCTGAAACTCGCAGGTGTTAGTGGGCTAGGTATATCCTTCAAGCCTTATAAAGGGTTTAACTAGGTTCTCTTTGAGTTGTAAGAAATTTGGATCAGATCCTAAGCAATTTTCCAAATTCATAAAAACTAAACCCCACTCAAGCACTCATATCTCACCAATTAAATGTCCATAAGATCTGTTACTGGCAGATTTTAGAGGGCTAGGTATAACCTTCACATGTTTTAAAGGGTTTGATTGGGCTGCATTTGGGTTCTGAGATATTTGGATCAGAACCTGAGCAATTTTCCCATTGACAATAATGGAAAAATCATAAAAAGCAGGCCCCACTTAAGCACTAAAATCTCAGCAATTGAAAGTCCGGAAGATCTAAAAGTTGCTGGTGTTAGAGGGCTAGGTATAACCTTCAAGTGTTCTAAAGGGTTTGATTGGGCTGCATTTGGTTTCTGAGATATTTGGATCAGAACCTGAGCAATTTTCCTATTGACAATAATGGAAAAATCATAAAAAGTAGGCCCCACTTAAGCACTAATATCTCACCAACTGAAAGTCCGGAAGATCTGAAACTTGCAGGTGTTAGAGGGCTAGGTATATCCTTCAAGCCTTATAAAGGGTTTGACTAGGTTACCTTTGAGTTGTAATAAATTTGGATCAGAGCCGAAGCAATTTTCCAAAATTTAAAAAAACTAGGCCCACTTAAGTAGTCATATCTCACCAATTAAAAGTCCAGAAGATCTGTTACTGGCAGGTTTTAGAGGGCTAGGTATAACCTTCGATTGTTATAAAGGGTTTGATTGGGCTTTATTTGGGTTCTGAGATATTTGGATCAGAACCTGAGCAATTTTCCCATTGACAATAATGGAAAAATCATAAAAAGTAGGCCCCACTTAAGCACTAATATCTCACCAACTGAAAGTCCGGAAGATCTGAAACTCGCAGGTGTTTGAGGGCTAGGTATATCCTTCAAGCCTTATAAAGGGTTTGACTAGGTTCTCTTTGAGTTGTAAGAAATTTGGATCAGATCCTAAGTAATTTTCCAAATTCATAAAAACTAAACCCCACTCAAGCACTCATATCTCACCAATTAAATGTCCATAAGATCTGTTACTGGCAGGTTTTAGAGGGCTAGGTATAACCTTCACATGTTTTAAAGGGTTTGATTGGGCTGCATTTGGTTTCTGAGATATTTGGATCAGAACCTGAGCAATTTTCCCATTGACAATAATGGAAAAATCATAAAAAGTAGGCCCCACTTAAGCACTAATATCTCAGCAACTGAAAGTCCGGAAGATCTAAAAGTTGCAGGTGTTAGAGGGCTAGGTATATCCTTCAAGCCTTATAAAGGGTTTGACTTGGTTCCCTTTAAGTTGTAAGAAATTTGGATCAGAACCTAAGCAATTTTCCCAAATTCTTAAAATCTAGGCCCCACTTAAGCACTCATATCTCACCAATTAAAAGTCTAGAATATATGTTACTGGCAGGTTTTAGAGGGCTAGGTATAGCCTTCAAGTTTTGTAAAGGGTTTGATTGGGTTGCATTTGAGTTCTGAGATATTTGAATCAGAGCCTGAGCAATTTTCCCATTGACAATAATGGAAAAATCATAAAAAGTAGGCCCCACTTAAGCACTAATATCTCACCAACTGAATGTCCGGAAGATCTGAAACTCGCAGGTGTTAGAGGGCTAGGTATATCCTTCAAGCCTTATAAAGGGTTTAACTAGGTTCTCTTTGAGTTGTAAGAAATTTGGATCAGATCCTAAGCAATTTTTCAAATTCATAAAAACTAAACCCCACTCAAGCACTCATATCTCACCAATTAAATGTCCATAAGATCTGTTACTGGCAGATTTTAGAGGGCTAGGTATAACCTTCACATGTTTTAAAGGGTTTGATTGGGCTGCATTTGGGTTCTGAGATATTTGGATCAGAACCTGAGCAATTTTCCCATTGACAATAATGGAAAAATCATAAAAAGCAGGCCCCACTTAAGCACTAAAATCTCAGCAATTGAAAGTGCCGAAGATCTAAAAGTTGCTGGTGTTAGAGGGCTAGGTATATCCTTCAAGCCTTATAAAGGGTTTGACTAGGTTCTCTTTGAGTTGTAAGAAATTTGGATCAGAACCTAAGCAATTTTCCAAATTCATAAAAACTAGGCCCCACTTAAGCACTCATATCTCACCAATTAAAAGTCCAGAAGATCTGTTACTGGCCGGTTTTAGAGGGCTAGGTAAAACCTTCAATTGTTCTAAAGGGTTTGATTGGGCTGCATTTGATTTCTGAGATATTTGAATCAGAACCTGAGCTATTTTCCCATATTCAATAATGGAAAAATCATAAAAAGTAGGCCCCACTTAAGCACTAATATCTCACCAACTGAAAGTCCGGAAGATCTGAAACTTGCAGGTGTTAGAGGGCTAAGTATATCCTTCAAGTGTTGTAAAGGGTTTGATTGGACTGCATTTGGGTTCTGAGATATTTGGATCAGAACCTGAGCAATTTTCCTATTGACAATAATGGAAAAATCATAAAAAGTAGGCCCCACTTAAGCACTAATATCTCACCAACTGAAAGTCCGGAAGATCTGAAACTTGCAGGTGTTAGAGGGCTATGTATATCCTTCAAGATTTATAAAGGGTTTGACTAGGTTACCTTTGAGTTGTAATAAATTTGGATCAGAGCCGAAGCAATTTTCCAAAATTTATAAAAACTAGGCCCCACTTAAGTAGTCATATCTCACTAATTAAAAGTCCAGAAGATCTGTTACTGGCAGGTTTTAGAGGGCTAGGTATAACCTTCAATTAGTATAAAGGGTTTGATTGGGCTGCATTTGGGTTCTGAGATATTTGGATCAGAACCTGAGCAATTTTCCCCTTTGACAATAATGGAAAAATCATAAAAAGTAGGCCCCACTTAAGCACTAATATCTCACCAACTGAAAGTCCGGAAGATCTGAAACTTGCAGGTGTTAGAGGGCTAGGTATATCCTTCAAGCCTTATAAAGGGTTTGACTTGGTTCCCTTTGAGTTGTAAGAAATTTGGATCAGAACCAAAGCAATTTTCCCAAATTCTTAAAATCTAGGCCCCACTTAAGCACTCATATCTCACCAATTAAAAGTCTAGAATATCTGTTACTGGCAGGTTTTAGAGGGCTAGGTATAACCTCCCAGTGTTCTAAAGGGTTTTAATTGGGCTGCATTTGGGTTCTGAGATATTTGGATCAGAACCTGAGCAATTTTCCCATTGACAATAATGGTAAAATCATAAAAAGTAGGCCCCACTTAAGCACTAATATCTCACCAACTGAAAGTCCGGAAGATCTAAAAGTTGCTGGTGTTAGAGGGCTAGGTATATCCTTCAAGCCTTATAAAGGGTTTGACTAGGTTCCCTTTGAGTTGTAAGAAATTTGGATCAGAACCTAAGCCATTTTCCAAATTTATAAAAACTAGGCGCCACTTAAGCACTCATATCTCACCAATTAAAAGTCCAGAAGATCTGTTACTGGCAGGTTTTAGAGGGCTAGGTATAACCTTCAAGTGTTCTAAATGGTTTGATTGGGCTGCATTTGGTTTCTGAGATATTTGGATCAGAACCTGAGCAATTTTCCTATTGACAATAATGGAAAAATCATAAAAAGTAGGCCCCACTTAAGCACTAATATCTCACCAACTGAAAGTCCGGAAGATCTGAAACTTGCAGGTGTTAGAGGGCTAGGTATATCCTTCAAGCCTTATAAAGGGTTTGACTTGGTTCCTTTTGAGTTGTAAGAAATTTGGATCAGAACCAAAGCAATTTTCCCAAATTCATAAAATCTAGGCCCCACTTAAGCACTCATATCTCACCAATTAAAAATCTAGAATATCTGTTAATGGCAAAAGAATAGAATATCTATTTTTAGCTAAAAGTGGGAATGTAATAGCCGTTCCATATGTGGCGCAGACTAAGACCTTCACACTAATTCCCTGTTAAAGATATGGACTGACAGGCCTTGCTTGAGCATTTATATCTCCCCAGCCAATGGTCCAAAAGTTCTAAAACTTATGGTGTATGATAGGCTGGACTGGACCTTCATGCTGGAGAAATATTTTTTCCGATTCCATTTGGACCGTGAGTAATTTACATCAGACCCGGGGCTATTTTTACCTTGATGTAAATAGAAAAAGCAGCCCATAGATGACCATGTAAAATAGCCCATAGATGACCCAGTACATATTCTTAACCCAAAGTCCAAATGCTATGAAACTACAATTGGGCAGACACCTAGGTTAGTTCTGCATTGTGTGAAAATATTGAGCAGATATCTTTATTTTTACCTGCAATATTACAGTGAGAATCTTGCTGTATTTTTATCTTAAAGTGGGAAGGTAATAGCCGTTCCATATGTGGCGCAGACTAAGACCTTCACACTAATTCCCTGTTAAAGATATGGACTGACAGGCCTTGCTTGAGCATTCATATCTCCCCAGCCAATGGTCCAAAAGTTCTAAAACTTATGGTGTATGATAGGCTGGACTGGACCTTCATGCTGGAGAAATATTGTTTCTCTAGTCTATTTGGACCGTGAGTAATTTACATAAGAACCGGGGCTATTTTTACATTGACAATAATGAGAAAAGCAAATAAACTAGGCCCCACTTGAGAACTCATATCTCCCCACTCAAAGGTACAAATTCTATAAATCTCCCAGCAGGCAAAGGTCTAGGGGAGGTCTACTTTGGATTAGAATATTGAGCTGATATCTCTAGCTTTACCTTTAGATATTGGAGTGAGAGTTTAGCCTTATTTCCTATAGACGAAAATGTAAAAATAAATAAATTAAAAGGTGGCCACGGTCTAGGTGGGTGACATACCCGATTAGAAAATCTCCCTGAGGAACCCTCCTTGGAAGTCCCGCAGAGTGGCCCCCATTGGGGCTACTGACCCTAGACTTTCAGGGGTAGCAGAGAGGGGTCATGGCTTCTAGAGGAGACCCTAACCAAGCCAGAGTCACCCTACCTCCCAGCATGGCAGTTGGGCATATTAGGTGACACAGAATCATTTTCCCCAGTGGCAGATTTTTTCCTAA
This sequence comes from Bufo gargarizans, assembly GCF_014858855.1. Classification (NCBI taxonomy): domain Eukaryota; kingdom Metazoa; phylum Chordata; class Amphibia; order Anura; family Bufonidae; genus Bufo; species Bufo gargarizans. The sequence goes on along the minus strand of NC_058085.1, from coordinate 209,573,636 downwards.
GTGCCCTTCCCAAAGTCACACATTCGGTGGACCTTTCCTAAGGTTCCTTTAGGGGTACCGACTCCAGACTTTCAGGGATTGCAGACTGGATACATAACTTCTAGACCCCAACCAAGCCTGGGCCTCCTTGCCTTTGGGAATGGCAACGGGTCAAAGTTTGCTGCCCTGCAGTTTATGTGTTGGGCTCAGACAGCAGCCCCCACCTGGCAAGTCTGCTAAGAAAAGTTTCACACCTTGCTCAGCATGGCCTATTGTCAGGGCCGGCCTTAGGTGTTCAGGCGCCCTGTGCGAGCTAACCTTGTGGCGCGCCCCCCCCCCCCCCAAAAAAAAAAAAAACACTGCTTGTTGCTGGCATCATGGCATAGGCTGGCTGACTATCCAACCAAGTAGTTACCAGCCCGCACACCCCAAAGGCCGGTGTAATGTTATACTTCCCTACTTCGTGAGATCTCCCTACCCTCGTCACTTCCGGTCGCACCGGACATGACGTGAGGAGGTGTGCAGCGCCACGCAGGCGCACAACGACAGGTTAGGGAAATTTCACAGCAGAGTGCGCATGCGCCAGGAGCCTCGCCGGCGGTTAGGGTAGGGAAAAACTATGGGCCAGTGCGCAGGCGCAGTGATCGGATGGATGTTCTCAGCTGGACACCGGCCGACACTGCGCATGCACCGGGAGCCTCACCAGCGGTTAGGGAAGGGAAAAATTACGTACGGGCCAGTGCTTTTTCCCTACCCTAACCGCTGGTGAGGCTCCCAGCGCATGCGCAGTGTCGGCCGGTGTCCAGCTGAGAACATCCATCCGATCACCGCACCTGTGCACTGGCCCATAATTTTTCCCTACCCTAACCGCCGGCAAGGCTCCCAGCGCATGCGCACTCTGCTGTGAAATTTCCCTAACCCGTCGTTGTGCGCAGTGCGCCCCCCCCAATATAATAAACATTGGTGGCGCAGTGCGCCCCTCCCAACACCCCAGTATGATAAACATTGGTGGCGCAGTGCGCCCCCCCAACACCCCAGTATAATAAACATTGGTGGCGCAGTGCGCCCCCCCCAATATAATAAACATTGGCGCAGTGCGCCCCCCCAATATAGCAAACATGAGCGCAGTGCGCCCCCCAATATAACAAACATGAGCGCAGTGCGCCCCCCCCAATATAACAAGCATGAGCGCAGTGCGCCCCCCAATATAATAAACATTGGTGGTTCAGTGTGCCCCCCCAACACCCCAGTATAATAAACATTGGTGGCGCAGTGCACCCCCCATATAATAAACATTGGTGGCGCAGTGGGCAGTGCCAATGAGGGTTAAAAAATAAAAAAATAATTAACTCACCTCCTCCAATTGATCGTCTCCTGTTCTTTCTTCAGAACCTGTCAAAGGACCTTTGGTGACATCACTGTGCTCATCACATGATGCATCACATGATCCATCACATGATCCATCACCATGGTAATGGGCCATGTGATGAGCTCAGTGACGTCACCACAGGTCCTGAAGAAAGTGAAACAGGAGACCGGCAGGCGGCAGCTACCCGATCAACTGGAGGAGGTGAGTTAATTTTTTTTATTATTTTTTAACCCTCATTGGCACTTCCCACTGTGCCACCAACGTTTCTTATACTGGGGTGTTGGGGGGGAGGGGGCCGCACTGTGCCACCAACGTTTCTTATACTGGGGTGTTGAGGGGGGGGCGCACTGTGCCACCAACGTTTCTTATACAAATACAGGAGGCGGGTGCCGGAATCAAATAGCCGGCACCCGACCTCTGTGACAGGGAGCTGCGATCAGCGGCAGTTAACCCCTCAGGTACCGCAGCTGATCGCAGCTCCCTGTCACAGAGGTCGGGTGCCGGCTATTTGATTCCGGCACCCGCCTCCTGTATTTGTATTACAGGTCAGTTATCTTCATTGGTGGCGCAGTGGCCTCAGCCCCTCCCCTCCTCCTCCCATGTCTCTTCTTATTGGCAGCTGCGGGGCAGCAGGCAGGTCAGACACAGGGGAGGAGGAACGAATCAGGTCAGACAGGGGAGGGGGAGATGGAGGGGGCGCCCCGAGGGAGAACACAAGTGCAGCCTCGCCTGCCGCATATTACATTGCGAGCTGTCAGCCGCCCAGCGCCCCTGTTGCTATGGCGCCCTGTGCGGCCGCACAGCCCGCACACCCCAAAGGCCGGCCCTGCCTATTGTTCTAGGTAACTTACAAACATTCCACTGGCCATTGGAAAAGAAAAGACTTAAGAATCAAGCTGACACAGATCCCCCTGTAAACATTATGTGGGCCTCTAAAAATTATTTTATCTTCCTCATAAAATTGCATCTAGTGGTCCAGTGTTGCATGCCTTTCTAATGCAGTTAGACACAGCCACTCTGTTCCTAATAGTCTCTCTCTTTTCTTGGTTACACACCTGAGACTACTCAATAAAGGCTTGTAATAATTTTAAGTCATACTGCAGGGGTGCACAGATAGTAGAAGTCCAGCTGTTGCAACACAACAATTCCCAGCATCCTCTGCTAGACTAAGCATATAAGGTCAGTCTTAGGATTTTTACAATCTTGTTTGCAAGGGATGCTGGGACTTGTAGTTTTGCAACAGACCGAGATCTACTTTTAGGCAACCCTGTCATACAGGAACATATGTGGACTCCATAGAAATATCCTGTGTTAAACATTAAATTTACTTGTATTGAATCCCACCTGTGCTGCATCAGAGTTTGAGATCTAAAATCTACTCAAAGATGCAGAGACCATGAGAAAAACCACCATTAAGCCCCCACAGACATGACCTGAGCAGTTTTTAGCATGCTGAACACTTCCTGAACAGTGGGGTTCCCCTAGCCCCCCAAAACTGGGGGATACCTAAGGACGCCCACAAGCTTAACATCACCCCAAATCACAACCCTGAGTCAAGGTCTGGACACTCAGAGTACTTTAAAGATTTTGGGGTACCCATACTATATTGGTTTATGTGCACACAATTGATAAGGCATTTTGAAAAAGTTAATGTAGCTGCCTATGCCAAGATGGCTTTCATAACAAAGGCTAAGACCATATATGTTTTAGGTCAAATTTTTATAAATATATATATAGGCACACACACAAACACTTTTTTTTCACAGTTTGTGTAATGGACTCTGTGTGTATGCAGCCAACCCTCGCCTAGCTAGGAAAGTTTCAGAGCTAGGCCTGGGAAGACATTGCCATGTCTATTGTTCTATTAAAGTTGCTCTAACAAAGAATAGACACAGATCCCCCCATCCCCCAGTGAGCTAAATCCGTAAAAGGCCAATAGTGACACTCAGTGGACAAATTTAAGATTGCACTACAGACAACTTTTTTTTAAATCTGGTAGCTAAATAACATCTAATTTACATTAACATGCAACTGTATGGTTTCCTTTATACCTAAAAAAAAAAACAACAACTCCCATTCACTTGCAATGAATCAAACCTATATATTGGAGGTACGCCTACAATCCCCCACTCTATGGCATGTGTGTGGTAGACTTCCAGAAACAGCACAGTATCAGCTATGACTTCCAAAGTCATATAGTAACTAGAGTTGAGCGAACACCTGGATGTTCGGGTTCGAGAAGTTCGGCCGAACATCCCGGAAATGTTCGGGTTCGGGATCCGAACCCGATCCGAACTTCGTCCCGAACCCGAACCCCATTGAAGTCAATGGGGACCCGAACTTTTCGGCACTAAAAAGGCTGTAAAACAGCCCAGGAAAGAGCTAGAGGGCTGCAAAAGGCAGCAACATGTAGGTAAATCCCCTGCAAACAAATGTGGATAGGGAAATGAATTAAAATAAAAATTAAATAAATAAAAATTAACCAAAATCAATTGGAGAGAGGTTCCATAGCAGAGAATCTGGCTTCCCGTCACCCACCACTGGAACAGTCCATTCTCAGATATTTAGGCCCCGGCACCCAGGCAGAGGAGAGAGGTCCCGTAACAGAGAATCTGTCTTCATGTCAGCAGAGAATTAGTCTGCATGTCATAGCAGAGAATGAGGCTTCACGTCAGCCACCACTGCAACAGTCCATTGGCATATATTTAGGCCCAGCACCCAGGCAGAGGAGGGAGGTCCCGTAACAGAGAATCTGTCTTCATGTCAGCAGAGAATTAGTCTGCATGTCATAGCAGAGAATGAGGCTTCACGTCAGCCACCACTGCAACAGTCCATTGGCATATATTTAGGCCCAGCACACACACAGGCAGAGGAGAGAGGTCCCGTAACAGAGAATCTGGCTTCATGTCAGCAGAGAATCAGTCTGCATGTCATAGCAGAGAATGAGGCTTCACGTCAGCCACCACTGCAACAGTCCATTGGCATATATTTAGGCCCAGCACACACACAGGCAGAGGAGAGAGGTCCCGTAACAGAGGATCTGGCTTCATGTCAGCAGAGAATTAGTCTGCATGTCATAGCAGAGAATGAGGCTTCATGTCAGCCACCACTGCAACAGTCCATTGGCATATATTTAGGCCTAGCACACAGGCAGAGGAGAGAGGTCCCGTAACAGACAATCTGGCTTCATGTCAGCAGAGAATCAGTCTGCATGTCATAGCAGAGAATGAGGCTTCACGTCACCCACCACTGCAACAGTCCATTGGCATATATTTAGGCCTAGCACACAGGCAGAGCAGAGAGGTCCCGTAACAGACAATCTGGCTTCATGACAGCAGAGAATCAGTCTGCATGTCATAGCAGAGAATGAGGCTTCACGTCACCCACCACTGCAACAGTCCATTGGCATATATTTAGGCCTAGCACACAGGCAGAGCAGAGAGGTCCCGTAACAGACGATCTGGCTTCATGTCAGCAGAGAATCAGTCTGCATGTCATAGCAGAGAATGAGGCTTCACGTCAGCCACCACTGCAACAGTCCATTGGCATATATTTAGGCCCAGCACCCAGGCAGAGGAGGGAGGTCCCGTAACAGAGAATCTGTCTTCATGTCAGCAGAGAATTAGTCTGCATGTCATAGCAGAGAATGAGGCTTCACGTCAGCCACCACTGCAACAGTCCATTGGCATATATTTAGGCCCAGCACACACACAGGCAGAGGAGAGAGGTCCCGTAACAGACAATCTGGCTTCATGTCAGCAGAGAATTAGTCTGCATGTCATAGCAGAGAATGAGGCTTCACGTCAGCCACCACTGCAACAGTCCATTGGCATATATTTAGGCCCAGCACACACACAGGCAGAGGAGAGAGGTCCCGTAACAGAGAATCTGTCTTCATGTCAGCAGAGAATTAGTCTGCATGTCATAGCAGAGAATCAGGCTTCACGTCACCCACCACTGCAACAGTCCATTGGCATATATTTAGGCCCAGCACCCAGGCAGAGGAGGGAGGTCCCGTAACAGAGAATCTGTCTTCATGTCAGCAGAGAATTAGTCTGCATGTCATAGCAGAGAATGAGGCTTCACGTCAGCCACCACTGCAACAGTCCATTGGCATATATTTAGGCCCAGCACACACACAGGCAGAGGAGAGAGGTCCCGTAACAGAGAATCTGTCTTCATGTCAGCAGAGAATTAGTCTGCATGTCATAGCAGAGAATGAGGCTTCACGTCAGCCACCACTGCAACAGTCCATTGGCATATATTTAGGCCCAGCACACACACAGGCAGAGGAGAGAGGTCCCGTAACAGAGAATCTGTCTTCATGTCAGCAGAGAATTAGTCTGCATGTCATAGCAGAGAATGAGGCTTCACGTCACCCACCACTGCAACAGTCCATTGGCATATATTTAGGCCCAGCACCCAGGCAGAGGAGGGAGGTCCCGTAACAGAGAATCTGTCTTCATGTCAGCAGAGAATTAGTCTGCATGTCATAGCAGAGAATGAGGCTTCACGTCAGCCACCACTGCAACAGTCCATTGGCATATATTTAGGCCTAGCACACAGGCAGAGGAGAGGTTCATTCAACTTTGGGTAGCATCGCAATATAATGGTAAAATGAAAATAAAAATAGGATTGAATGAGGAAGTGCCCTAGAGTCCAATAATATATGGTTATGGGGAGGTAGTTAATGTCTAATCTGGACAAGGGACGGACAGGTCCTGTGGGATCCATGCCTGGTTCATTTTTATGAACGTCAGCTTGTCCACATTGGCTGTAGACAGGCGGCTGCGTTTGTCTGTAATGACGCCCCCTGCCGTGCTGAATACACGTTCAGACAAAACGCTGGCTGCCGGGCAGGCCAGCACCTCCAAGGCATAAAAGGCTAGCTCTGGCCACGTGGACAATTTAGAGACCCAGAAGTTGAATGGGGCCGAACCATCAGTCAGTACGTGGAGGGGTGTGCACACGTACTGTTCCACCATGTTAGTGAAATGTTGCCTCCTGCTAACACGTTGCGTATCAGGTGGTGGTGCAGTTAGCTGTGGCGTGTTGACAAAACTTTTCCACATCTCTGCCATGCTAACCCTGCCCTCAGAGGAGCTGGCCGTGACACAGCTGCCTTGGCGACCTCTTGCTCCTCCTCTGCCTTGGCCTTGGGCTTCCACTTGTTCCCCTGTGACATTTGGGAATGCTCTCAGTAGCGCGTCTACCAACGTGCGCTTGTACTCGCGCATCTTCCTATCACGCTCCAGTGCAGGAAGTAAGGTGGGCACATTGTCTTTGTAGCGTGGATCCAGCAGGGTGGCAACCCAGTAGTCCGCACAGGTTAAAATGTGGGCAACTCTGCTGTCGTTGCGCAGGCACTGCAGCATGTAGTCGCTCATGTGTGCCAGGCTGCCCAGGGATAAGGACAAGCTGTCCTCTGTGGGAGGCGTATCGTCATCGTCCTGCCTTTCCCCCCAGCCACGCACCAGTGATGGACCCGAGCTGCGTTGGGTGCCACCCCGCTGTGACCATGCTTCATCCTCATCCTCCTCCACCTCCTCCTCATCCTCGTCCTCCTCGTCCTCCAGTAGTGGGCCCTGGCTGGCCACATTTGTACCTGGCCTCTGCTGTTGCCAAAAACCTCCCTCTGAGTCACTTCGAAGAGACTGGCCTGAAAGTGCTAAAAATGACCCCTCTTCCTCCTCCTCCTCCTCCTCCTCCTGGGCCACCTCCTCTTCCATCATCGCCCTAAGTGTTTTCTCAAGGAGACATAGAAGTGGTATTGTAACGCTGATAACGGTGTCATCGCCACTGGCCATGTTGGTGGAGTACTCGAAACAGCGCAACAGGGCACACAGGTCTCGCATGGAGGCCCAGTCATTGGTGGTGAAGTGGTGCTGTTCTGTAGTGCGACTGACCCGTGCGTGCTGCAGCTGAAACTCCACTATGGCCTGCTGCTGCTCGCACAGTCTGTCCAGCATGTGCAAGGTGGAGTTCCACCTGGTGGGCACGTCGCATATGAGGCGGTGAGCGGGAAGGCCGAAGTTACGCTGTAGCGCAGACAGGCGAGCAGCAGCAGGATGTGAACGCCGGAAGCGCGAACAGACGGCCCGCACTTTATGCAGCAGCTCTGACATGTCGGGGTAGTTGTGAATGAACTTCTGCACCACCAAATTCAGCACATGCGCCAAGCAAGGGATGTGCGTCAAATTGGCTAGTCCCAGAGCTGCAACGAGATTTCGCCCATTATCACACACCACCAGGCCGGGCTTGAGGCTCACCGGCAGCAACCACTCGTCGGTCTGTTGTTCTATACCCCGCCACAACTCCTGTGCGGTGTGGGGCCTGTCCCCCAAACATATGAGTTTCAGAATGGCCTGCTGACGTTTACCCCGGGCTGTGCTGAAGTTGGTGGTGAAGGTGTGTGGCTGACTGGATGAGCAGGTGGAAGAAGAGGAGGAGGAAGCCGAGAAGGAGGAGGTGGCAACAGGAGGAAAAGAATGTTGCCCTGCGATCCTTGGCGGCGGAAGGACGTGCGCCAAACAGCTCTCCGCCTGGGGCCCAGCTGCCACTACATTTACCCAGTGTGCAGTTAGGGAGATATAGCGTCCCTGGCCGTGCTTACTGGTCCACGTATCTGTGGTTAGGTGGACCTTGCCACAGATGGCGTTGCGCAGTGCACACTTGATTTTATCGGATACTTGGTTGTGCAGGGAAGGCACGGCTCTCTTGGAGAAGTAGTGCCGGCTGGGAACAACATACTGTGGGACAGCAAGCGACATGAGCTGTTTGAAGCTGTCTGTGTCCACCAGCCTAAATGACAGCATTTCATAGGCCAGTAGTTTAGAAATGCTGGCATTCAGGGCCAGGGATCGAGGGTGGCTAGGTGGGAATTTACGCTTTCTATCAAATGTTTGTGAGATGGAGAGCTGAACGCTGGCGTGTGACATGGTTGAGACGCTTGGTGACGGAGGTGGTGGTGGTGGTGTTGGTGGTACATCCCCTGTTTGCTGGGCGGCAGGTGCCAACGTTCCTCCAGAGGCGGAGGAAGAGGCCGAGGCGGCAGCAGCAGAATAGGCCGAGGCGGCAGCAGCAGAAGAGGTAGCAGGGGGAGCCTGAGTGACTTCCTTGGTTTTAAGGTGTTTACTCCACTGCAGTTCATGCTTTGCATGCAGGTGCCTGGTCATGCAGGTTGTGCTCAGGTTCAGAACGTTAATGCCTCGCTTCAGGCTCTGATGGCACAGCGTGCAAACCACTCGGGTCTTGTCGTCAGCACATTGTTTGAAGAAGTGCCATGCCAGGGAACTCCTTGAAGCTGCCTTTGGGGTGCTCGGTCCCAGATGGCGGCGGTCAGTAGCAGGCGGAGTCTCTTGGCGGCGGGTGTTCTGCTTTTGCCCACTGCTCCCTCTTTTGCTACGCTGTTGGCTCGGTCTCACCACTGCCTCTTCCTCCGAACTGTGAAAGTCAGTGGCACGACCTTCATTCCATGTGGGGTCTAGGACCTCATCGTCCCCTGCATCGTCTTCCACCCAGTCTTGATCCCTGACCTCCTGTTCAGTCTGCACACTGCAGAAAGACGCAGCAGTTGGCACCTGTGTTTCGTCATCATCAGAGACATGCTGAGGTGGTATTCCCATGTCCTCATCATCAGGAAACATAAGTGGTTGTGCGTCAGTGCATTCTATGTCTTTCACCGCTGGGGAAGGGCTAGGTGGATGCCCTTGGGAAACCCTGCCAGCGGAGTCTTCAAACAGCATAAGAGACTGCTGCATAACTTGAGGCTGAGACAGTTTCCCTGGTATGCATGGGGGTGATGTGACAGACTGATGGGGTTGGTTTTCAGGCGCCATCTGTGCGCTTTCTGCAGAAGACTGGGTGGGAGATAATGTGAACGTGCTGGATCCACTGTCGGCCACCCAATTGACTAATGCCTGTACCTGCTCAGGCCTTACCATCCTTAGAACGGCATTGGGCCCCACCATATATCGCTGTAAATTCTGGCGGCTACTGGGACCTGAGGTAGTTGGTACACTAGGACGTGTGGATGTGGCAGAACGGCCACGTCCTCTCCCAGCACCAGAGGGTCCACTAACACCACCACGACCATGTCCACGTCCGCGTCCCTTACTAGATGTTTTTCTCATTGTTATGGTTCACCACAACAACAAATATATTATTTGGCCCAATGTATTGTATTCAAATTCAGCGGGATATAAATTTGAGGCCTAGTATTTAGGCGCTGGGTGACCGGTATGGATTTAGTGACAGAATTAGACTTGGAAATGCACAGAAGCGTGTGTGTGAAGTTATTCTGAATGACCCTATGTGCACCTTGAATATTATATACCCTTTTTGGGATAGATTTCAAATAGCTCTGATATAGCAGGAACCACTAAATTATGAAATTGCTAAATTGGGAATTGTACTTCAACCCAGAACAAAAAATGTGCTTTGACGGACACTAAATAACTTTCCCAGCCACAACAGGACAGCGGTAACGAGAGATTTAGCAGGATATAAATTTGAGGCCTAGTATTTAGGCGCTGGGTGACAGGTATGGGTTTAGTGACAGAATTAGACTTGGAAATACACAGTAGCGGGTGTGTGTGAAGTTATTCTGAATGACCCAATGTGCACCTTGAATATTATATACCCTTTTAGGGATAGATTTCAAATAGCTCTGATATAGCAGAAACCACTAAATTATGAAATTGTTAAATTGGGAATTGTATTTAAACCCAGAACAAAAAATGTGCTTTGACGGACACTAAATAACTTTCCCAGCCACAACAGGACAGCGTTAACGAGAGATTTAGCAGGATATAAATTTGAGGCCTAGTATTTAGGCGCTGGGTGACAGGTATGGGTTTAGTGACAGAATTAGACTTGGAAATACACAGTAGCGGGTGTGTGTGAAGTTATTCTGAATGACCCAATGTGCACCTTGAATATTATATACCCTTTTAGGGATAGATTTCAAATAGCTCTGATATAGCAGAAACGACTAAATTATGAAATTGCTAAATTGGGAATTGTATTTCAACCCAGAACAAAAAATGTGCTTTGACGGACACTAAATAACTTTCCCAGCCACAACAGGACAGCGGTAACGAGAGATTTAGCGGGATATAAATTTGAGGCCTAGTATTTAGGCGCTGGGTGACAGGTATGGGTTTAGTGACAGAATTAGATTTGGAAATGCACAGTAGCGGGTGTGTGAAGTTATTCTGAATGACCCTATGTGCACCTTGAATATTATATACCCTTTTAGGGATAGATTTCAAATAGCTCTGATATAGCAGAAACCACTAAATTATGAAATTGCTAAATTGGGAATTGTATTTCAACCCAGAACAAGAAATGTGCTTGAACGGACACTAAATAACTCGCCCAGCTACAGCACTAGGGACAGATTTAGCTGGATATAAATTTGAGGCCTAGTATTTAGGCGCTGGGTGACAGGTATGGGTTTAGTGCCAGAATTAGACTTGGAAATACACAGTAGCGGGTGTGTGTGAAGTTATTCTGAATGACCCAATGTGCACCTTGAATATTATATACCCTTTTAGGGATAGATTTCAAATAGCTCTGATATAGCAGAAACCACTAAATTATGAAATTGCTAAATTGGGAATTGTATTTCAACCCAGAACAAGAAATGTGCTTGAACGGACACTAAATAACTCGCCCAGCTACAGCACTAAGGACAGATTTAGCGGGATATAAATTTGAGGCCTAGTATTTAGGCGCTGGGTGACAGGTATGGGTTTAGTGCCAGAATTAGACTTGGAAATACACAGTAGCGGGTGTGTGTGAAGTTATTCTGAATGACCCAATGTGCACCTTGAATATTATATACCCTTTTAGGGATAGATTTCAAATAGCTCTGATATAGCAGAAACCACTAAATTATGAAATTGCTAAATTGGGAATTGTATTTCAACCCAGAACAAGAAATGTGCTTGAACGGACACTAAATAACTCGCCCAGCTACAGCACTAAGGACAGATTTAGCGGGATATAAATTTGAGGCCTAGTATTTAGGCGCTGGGTGACAGGTATGGGTTTAGTGCCAGAATTAGACTTGGAAATACACAGTAGCGGGTGTGTGTGAAGTTATTCTGAATGACCCAATGTGCACCTTGAATATTATATACCCTTTTAGGGATAGATTTCAAATAGCTCTGATATAGCAGAAACCACTAAATTATGAAATTGCTAAATTGGGAATTGTATTTCAACCCAGAACAAGAAATGTGCTTGAACGGACACTAAATAACTCGCCCAGCTACAGCACTAAGGACAGATTTAGCGGGATATAAATTTGAGGCCTAGTATTTAGGCGCTGGGTGACAGGTATGGGTTTAGTGCCAGAATTAGACTTGGAAATACACAGTAGCGGGTGTGTGTGAAGTTATTCTGAATGACCCAATGTGCACCTTGAATATTATATACCCTTTTAGGGATAGATTTCAAATAGCTCTGATATAGCAGAAACCACTAAATTATGAAATTGCTAAATTGGGAATTGTATTTCAACCCAGAACAAGAAATGTGCTTGAACGGACACTAAATAACTCGCCCAGCTACAGCACTAGGGACAGATTTAGCGGGATATAAATTTGAGGCCTAGTATTTAGGCGCTGGGTGACAGGTATGGGTTTAGTGACAGAATTAGACTTGGAAATACACAGTAGCGGGTGTGTGTGAAGTTATTCTGAATGACCCAATGTGCACCTTGAATATTATATACCCTTTTAGGGATAGATTTCAAATAGCTCTGATATAGCAGAAGCCACTAAATTATGAAATTGCTAAATTGGGAATTGTATTTCAACCCAGAACAAGAAATGTGCTTGAACGGACACTAAATAACTCGCCCAGCTACAGCACTAGGGACAGATTTAGCGGGATATAAATTTGAGGCCTAGTATTTAGGCGCTGGGTGACAGGTATGGGTTTAGTGACAGAATTAGACTTGGAAATACACAGTAGCGGGTGTGTGTGAAGTTATTCTGAATGACCCAATGTGCACCTTGAATATTATATACCCTTTTAGGGATAGATTTCAAATAGCTCTGATATAGCAGAAACCACTAAATTATGAAATTGCTAAATTGGGAATTGTATTTCAACCCAGAACAAGAAATGTGCTTGAACGGACACTAAATAACTCGCCCAGCTACAGCACTAGGGACAGATTTAGCGGGATATAAATTTGAGGCCTAGTATTTAGGCGCTGGATGACAGGTATGGGTTTAGTGACAGAATTAGACTTGGAAATACACAGTAGCGGGTGTGTGTGAAGTTATTCTGAATGACCCAATGTGCACCTTGAATATTATATACCCTTTTAGGGATAGATTTCAAATAGCTCTGATATAGCAGAAACCACTAAATTATGAAATTGCTAAATTGGGAATTGTATTTCAACCCAGAACAAGAAATGTGCTTGAACGGACACTAAATAACTCGCCCAGCTACAGCACTAAGGACAGATTTAGCGGGATATAAATTTGAGGCCTAGTATTTAGGCGCTGGGTGACAGGTATGGGTTTAGTGCCAGAATTAGACTTGGAAATACACAGTAGCGGGTGTGTGTGAAGTTATTCTGAATGACCCAATGTGCACCTTGAATATTATATACCCTTTTAGGGATAGATTTCAAATAGCTCTGATATAGCAGAAACCACTAAATTATGAAATTGCTAAATTGGGAATTGTATTTCAACCCAGAACAAGAAATGTGCTTGAACGGACACTAAATAACTCGCCCAGCTACAGCACTAAGGACAGATTTAGCGGGATATAAATTTGAGGCCTAGTATTTAGGCGCTGGGTGACAGGTATGGGTTTAGTGCCAGAATTAGACTTGGAAATACACAGTAGCGGGTGTGTGTGAAGTTATTCTGAATGACCCAATGTGCACCTTGAATATTATATACCCTTTTAGGGATAGATTTCAAATAGCTCTGATATAGCAGAAACCACTAAATTATGAAATTGCTAAATTGGGAATTGTATTTCAACCCAGAACAAGAAATGTGCTTGAACGGACACTAAATAACTCGCCCAGCTACAGCACTAAGGACAGATTTAGCGGGATATAAATTTGAGGCCTAGTATTTAGGCGCTGGGTGACCGGTATGGATTTAGTGACAGAATTAGACTGGGATATGGCCAAAAAATAAACAGACTATTGCTGGTTAAATGCACTTGGTGTGACAGCTTCACCCTGATGTAGGCTTTAGCCAAAAAACAACCACACCATTGAGGGTTAAATGCACTTGGTGACAGGCGCAGCTTGCCCCTGATTTAGTATATGGCCAAAAAATGAACAGACTATTGCTGGTTAAATGCACTTGGTGTGACAGCTTCACCCTGATGTAGGCTTTAGCCAAAAAACAACCACACCATTGAGGGTTAAATGCACTTGGTGACAGGCGCAGCTTGCCCCTGATTTTGTATATGGCCAAAAAATGAACAGACTATTGCTGGTTAAATGCACTTGGTGTGACAGCTTCACCCTGATGTAGGCTTTAGCCAAAAAACAACCACACCATTGAGGGTTAAATGCACTTGGTCGCAGCTTGTGCTGGCGCACCACAAGACACAAAATGGCCGCCGATCACCCCAGAAAAATGTGACTGACAAACGGTCTGGGCAGCCTAAAAACAGTGAGCAATTGAGGATCAGCAGCTCAATGATCCACAGCTGCAGATCGATCAGTTAATCAAGTCCTTTGGAGGAGTTAATCTGCCTAATCTCGCCCTACTGTCGCAGCCGCAACCTCTCCCTACGCTAATCAGAGCAGAGTGACGGGCGGCGCTATGTGACTCCAGCTTAAATAGAGGCTGGGTCACATGGTGCTCTGGCCAATCACAGCCATGCCAATAGTAGGCATGGCTGTGATGGCCTCTTGGGGCAAGTAGTATGACGCTTGTTGATTGGCTGCTTTGCAGCCTTTCAAAAAGCGCCAAGAAAGCGTCACAAAAGCGCGAAGAAAGCGACGAACACCGAACCCGAACCCGGACTTTTACGAAAATGTCCGGGTTCGGGTCCGTGTCACGGACACCCCAAAATTCGGTACGATCCCGAACTATACAGTTCGAGTTCGCTCATCCCTAATAGTAACACATAGAATCACCATAGAAGCATCCAGGGTTAAACCTTCCATTGAAATGCATTGAACCCCACGTCTGCTGCATCAAAGGTTGAGAGCTAACATATACCTTCACTTACACTCAAACATGCAGATACCTTGAGAAAAACCACCATTGAGCCCCCACAGACATAACCTAAGCAGTTTTTAGCATGCTGAACACTTCCAGAATAGTGGGGTACCCCTTGCCCCCCAAAAACTGTGGGACAACTAAGGACACCCACAATCTTAAAATCACCCCAAATCACAACCCCGAGGCAAGGTCTGGACACAGAGTACTTAAAATTTTTTGGGGTACCCCTACACCCCAAACCAACCCCACCCTCTGGCATGTGTGTGGTAGACTTCCAAAAGTAGCACTGTATCAGCTATGACTTCCAAAGTCGTATAGAATCACATAGAGCTACCATAGAAGCATCCAGGGTAAAACCTTCCATTGACCTACATTGAAAAACACCTTTGCTGCATCAGAGTTTGAGAGCTAAAATCTGAGAAAAACCACCATTGAGCCCCCACACACATAACCTGAGCAGTTTTTAGCATGCTGAACACTTCCAGAATAGTGGGGTACCCCTTGCCCCCCAAAACTGGGGACACCTAGGGACACCCACAATCTTAAAATCACCCCAAATCACAACCCTGAGGCAAGGTCTGGACACCCAGAGTACTCAAAAAAATTTGGGGTACCCCTACACCCCAAACCAACCCCACCCTCTGGCATGTGTGTGGTAGACTTCCAGAAGTAGCACTGTATCAGCTATGACTTCCAAAGTCGTATAGAATCACATAGAGCTACCATAGAAGCATCCAGGGTTAAACCTTCCATTGACATACATTGAAACACACCTTTGATGCATCAGAGTTTGAGAGCTAAAATCTACCTTACACTCAAACATGCAGAGACCATGAGAAAAAACACCATTGAGCCCCTACAGACATAACCTGAGCAGTTTTTAGCATGCTGAACACTTCCAGAATAGTGGGGTACCCCTTGCCCCTTTAAAGAGCCAGACTCCCAGGGACCCTCCCAGTATTTTAAAATGATATATCATATACCAATGATATATCTGGTGCAAAATCTGGAAAGTAAGAGCAATTTAAAAAAAGTGGGGTTCCCCTGCACCCCATATCTTAGGAAGACCGCAGGGACTGTGGGGGACCCCCCCACAGACACTCAGACACTTTGGGTTCAGATCCACATTGATTCCTATGGGTGCTGCAATCACACTAAGTCATACACCTGTGTTGCTGCATGTTAAGATAAGTTTTACAGCTTTAGTGCTGCTCAAGTTGAGGAATTGCAGCTTTTAAGCTGCACAAGGTTAAGTCTTGCACCTTTGGTGAGACACAAGGTTTAGTCTTTCATCTTACGTGCCGCTCAAGGTTAGGTTTTTCAGCTTCGATGCTGCGAGAGATAAGTTTTTGATATGATAGGATAACCTCAATAACTTCACACGCTACCATGCATTTCCAAGTTTAATTCTGTCCGTAAACGTATACCTGTCACCCAGCACCTAAATAATAGGCCTCAAATTTATATTCAGCTAAATCTGTGGTTATTGCTGAGGCTGGTCAATTCATTTAGTGTCCGCCAAAGCACAGTTTTTGTTCTGGGTTGAAATACAATTCCCAACTTAGCAATTCCCTAAATCAGTGGTTTCTGCTGTATCAGGCCTACTTTAAATCTATCCATAAAAGGGTATATTAGATTGAAGGTGCGGATAGGGTCATTCTCAATAACTTCACACACACGCTACCGTGCATTTCCAAGTCTGTCCGTAAACATATACCTGTCATCCAGCGCCTAAATTCTAGGCCTACAATTTATATTCAGCTAAATCTTTCGTTACTGCTGTGCCTGTATTAGTGTAATACGGTACCTAAATAGATAGCCAGATAGTGTTAGGTGTCTGTAAAAAAAGGCCTGACTTTGAATTCAATACATTGGGCCAAATATTTTTTTTCTTATTGTGTGTGGTGAACGGTAACAATGAGGAAAACATCTAGTAAGGGACGCGGACATGGTCATGGAGGTGTTAGTGGACCCTCTGGTGCTGGGAGAGGACGTGGCCGTTCTGCCACAGCCACACTTCCTAGTGTACCAACTGCCTCAGGTCCCAGTAGCCGCCAGAATTTACAGAGATATTTGGTGGGGCCCAATGCCGTTCTAAGGATGGTAAGGCCTGAGCAGGTACAGGCATTAGTCAATTGGGTGGCCGACAGTGGATCCATCACGTTCACATTATCTCCCACCCAGTTTTCTGCAGAAAGCTCACAGATGGCGTCTGAAAACCAAGCCCATCAGTCTGTCACATCACCCCCATGCATATCAGGGAAACTGTCTGAGCCTCAAGTTATGCAGCAGTCTCTTATGCTGTTTGAAGACTCTGCCGGCAGGGTTTCCCAAGGGCATCCACCTAGCCCTTCCCCAGCGGTGGAAGACATAGAATGCACTGACGCACAACCACTTATGTTTCCTGATGATGAGGACATGGGAATACCACCTCAGCACGTCTCTGATGATGACGAAACACAGGTGCCAACTGCTGCGTCTTTCTGCAGTGTGCAGACTGAACAGGAGGTCAGGGATGAAGACGATGCAGGGGACGATGAGGTCCTAGACCCCACATGGAATGAAGGTCGTGCCACTGACTTTCAGAGTTCGGAGGAAGAGGCAGTGGTGAGACCGAGCCAACAGCGTAGCAAAAGAGGTAGCAGTGGGCAAAAGCAGAACACCCGCCGCCAAGAGACTCCGCCTGCTACTGACCGCCGCCATCTGGGACCGAGCACCCCAAAGGCAGCTTCAAGGAGTTCCCTGGCATGGCACTTCTTCAAACAATGTGCTGACGACAAGACCCGAGTGGTTTGCAAGCTGTGCCATCAGAGCCTGAAGCGAGGCATTAACGTTCTGAACCTTAGCACAACCTGCATGACCAGGCACCTGCATGCAAAGCATGAACTGCAATGGAGTAAACACCTTAAAAACAAGGAACTCACTCAGGCTCCCCCTGCTACCTCTTCTGCTGCTGCCGCCTCGGCCTCTTCCTCCGCCTCTGGAGGAACGTTGGCATCTGCCGCCCAGCAAACAGGGGATGTACCACCAACACCACCACCTCCGTCACCAAGCATCTGAACCATGTCACACGGCAGCGTTCAGCTCTCCATCTCACAAACATTTGAGAGAAAATGTAAATTCCCACCTAGCCACCCTCGATCCCTGACCCTGAATGCCAGCATTTCTAAACTACTGGCCTATGAAATGCTGTCATTCAGGCTGGTGGACACAGACAGCTTCAAACAGCTCATGTCGCTTGCTGTCCCACAGTATGTTGTTCCCAGCCGCCACTACTTCTCCAAGAGAGCCGTGCCTTCCCTGCACAACCAAGTATCCGATAAAATCAAGTGTGCACTGCGCAACGCCATCTGTGGCAAGGTCCACCTAACTACAGATACATGGACCAGTAAGCACGGCCAGGGATGCTATATCTCCCTAACTGCACACTGGGTAAATGTAGTGGCGGCTGGGCCCCAGTCGGAGAGCTGTTTGGCACACGTCCTTCCGCCGCCAAGGATCGCAGGGCAACATTCTTTGCCTCCTGTTGCCTCCTCTTCCTACTCGGCTTCCTCCTCCTCTTCTTCCACCTGCTCATCCAGTCAGCCACACACCTTCACCACCAACTTCAGCACAGTCTGGGGTAAACGTCAGCAGGCCATTCTGAAACTCATATGTTTGGGGGACAGGCCCCACACCGCACAGGAGTTGTGGCGGGGTATAGAACAACAGACCGAGTGGTTGCTGCCGGTGAGCCTCAAGCCCGGCCTGGTGGTGTGCGATAATGGGCAAAATCTCATTGCAGCTCTGGGACTAGCCGGTTTGACGCACATCCCTTGCCTGGCGCATGTGCTGAATTTGGTGGTGCAGAAGTTCATTCACAACTACCCCGACATGTCAGAGCTGCTGCATAAAGTGCGGGCCGTCTGTTCGCGCTTCCGGCGTTCACATCCTGCCACTGCTCGCCTGTCTGCGCTACAGCGTAACTTTGGCCTTCCCGCTCACCGACTCATATGCGACGTGCCCACCAGGTGGAACTCCACCTTGCACATGCTGGACAGACTGTGCGAGCAGCAGAAGGCCATAGTAGAGTTTCAGCTGCAGCACGCACGGGTCAGTCGCACTGCGGAACAGCACCACTTCACCACCAATGACTGGGCCTCCATGCGAGACCTGTGTGCCCTGTTGCGCTGTTTCGAGTACTCCACCAACATGGCCAGTGGCGATGATGCCGTTATCAGCGTTACAATACCACTTCTATGTCTCCTTGAGAAAACACTTAGGACAATGATGGAAGAGGAGGTGGCCCAGGAGGAGGAGGAGGAGGAGGAGGAAGAGGGGTCATTTTTAGCACTTTCAGGCCAGTCTCTCCGAAGTGACTCAGAGGGAGGTTTTTTGCAACAGCAGAGGCCAGGTACAAATGTGGCCAGCCAGGGCCCACTACTGGAGGACGAGGAGATCGAGGAGGAGGTGGAGGAGGATGAGAATGAAGCATGTTCACAGCGGGGTGGCACCCAACGCAGCTCGGGCCCATCACTGGTGCGTGGCTGGGGGGAAACGCAGGACGATGACGATACGCCTCCCACAGAGGACAGCTTGTCCTTACCTCTGGGCAGCCTGGCACACATGAGCGACTACAAGCTGCAGTGCCTTCGCAAAGAGTTGCCCACATTTTAACGTGTGCGGACTACTGGGTTGCCACCCTGCTGGATCCACTGTACAAAGACAATTTGCCCACCTTACTTCCTGCACTAAAGCGTGATAGGAAGATGCACGAGTACAAGCGCACGTTGGTAGACGCGCTACTGAGAGCATTCCCAAATGTCAAAGGGGAACAAGTGGAAGCCCAAGTCGAAGGCAGAGGAGGAGCAAGAGGTCGCCAACGCAGCTGTGTCACGGCCAGCTCCTCTGAGGGCAGGGTTAGCATGGCAGAGATGTGGAAAAGTTTTGTCACCACGCCACAGCTAACTGCACCACCACCTGATACGGAACGTGTTAGCAGGAGGCAACATTTCACTAACATGGTGGAACAGTATGTGTGCACACACCTCCACGTACTGACTGATGGTTCGGCCCCATTCAACTTCTGGTTCTCCAAATTGTCCACGTGGCCAGAGCTAGCCTTTTATGCCTTGGAGGTGCTGGCCTGCCCGGCAGCCAGCGTTTTGTCTGAACGTGTATTCAGCACGGCAGGGGGCGTCATTACAGACAAACGCAGCCGCCTGTCTACAGCCAATGTGGACAAGCTGACGTTCATAAAAATGAACCAGGCATGGATCCCACAGGACCTGTCCATCCCTTGTGCAGATTAGACATTAACTACCTCCCCTTAACCATATATTATGGTACTCCAGGGTACTTCCTTATTCAATCCTATTTTTATTTTCATTTTACCATTATATTGCGGGGCAACCCAAAATTGAATGAACCTCTCCTCTGTCTGGGTGCCGGGGCCTTAAAATATCTGACAGTGGCCTGTTTCAGTGTTGGGTGGCGTGAAGCCTGATTCTCTGCTATGACATGAAGACTGATTCTCAGCTGACATGAAGCCTGAATCTCTGTTATGGGACTTCTTTCCTCTGTCTGGGTGCCGGGGCCTAAATATATGACAATGGACTGTTCCAGTTTTGGGTGACGTGAAGCCTGATTCTCTGCTATGACATGAAGACTGATTCTCTGCTGACATGAAGCCTGAATCTCTGTTATGGGAACTCTCTCTTCTGTCTGGGTGCCGGGGCCTAAATATATGACAATGGACTGTTCCAGTTTTAGGTGACGTGTAGCCTGATTCTCTGCTGTGACATGAAGACTGATTCTCTGCTGACATGAAGCCTGAATCTCTGTTATAGAACCTCTTTTCTCTGTCTGGGTCCCGGGGCCTAAATATATGACAATGGCCTGTTCCAGTGTTGAGTGACGTGAAGCCTGATTCTCTGCTATGACATGAAGACTGATTTTCTGCTGACATGAAGCCTGAATCTCTGTTATGGGACCTCTCTCCTCTGTCTGGGTGCCGGGGCCTAAATATATGACAATGGACTGTTCCAGTTTTGGGTGACGTGTAGCCTGATTCTCTGCTGTGACATGAAGACTGATTCTCTGCTGACATGAAGCCTGAATCTCTGTTATGGGACCTCTTTTCTCTGTCTGGGTGCCGGGGCCTAAATATATGACAATGGCCTGTTCCAGTGTTGGGTGACGTGAAGCCTGATTCTCTGCTATGACATGAAGACTGATTCTCTGCTGACATGAAGCCTGAATCTCTGTTATGGGACCTCTCTCCTCTGTCTGGGTGCGGGGCCTGAATATATGACAATGGACTGTTGCAGTGTTGGGTGACGTGAAGCCTGATTCTCTGCTATGACATGAAGACTGATTCTCTGCTGACATGAAGCCTGAATCTCTGTTATGGGACCTCTCTCCTCTGTCTGGGTGCCGGGGCCTAAATATATGACAATGGACTGTTCCAGTTTTGGGTGACGTGAAGCCTGATTCTCTGCTATGACATGAAGACTGATTCTCTGCTGACATGAAGCCTGAATCTCTGTTTTGGGAACTCTTTTTTTATTAGAAAAATACAAAACTTTACAGACAAGAAAAACAAAACAGAACAGCTTCTCAGCTGGCCCAGCCTCACTCATACTCACATTCATACCAATGCCCTATAAAAAAACTATATACAACTATATACAAATGCTAAAAAAGAAATGAAACTTACTTAGCCGGTTTAGCTGTAAAAACCAAAAAGAAAAATTTGACTACTCGTCAATAAAACAAAAAGGCAAATAAGACTAATAAAACATTAACAATAATAATAATAATACAAAACAAACAAAAAAATGTATTTATTTTTTTTCCCCATCACCAATTTTTATTTATTTATTTTCAATGTATTTTTATTTATTTATATTACCTTTTTACTAATATAACACATAAAGCAAAACAACCTCACCTCCCTTATCTAGCCCTAACCCCCACTACCTACTCCATCACCCTTCACCCATCACCCAAGGCTGACCTCCGCCTCACGTCTCTCTCATGTCCGCATTGTCCGAGGCCAGCCCTGCCTCCACCACCCACATCTAGCCCCTCGCCCCATGTCCACATAGTCCAGGGCTAGTTGCAGGCCTCCCACTTCAATACACACATAAAACACTTAAAAGCACAAATAAAAGACCCCTTCCCTCACCCACCCAACCTAACTAGCCCCAACTCATTCTATCCTAAAAAACAACATAAACAACATAACTATTTAACACACACTGCAAAATATCCTAATATACAGAACTACCCTAAGGCCTAAGCTCGGTCTCTGTAAGCCTTTCTTCAAAGCTCAACATCCCACAAAACAAAATCTATGGTGAAAGCATCAGCCCACCACCAGGAAACGTATGACTAGGCTAGGTTATGCTAAAAGCAAAGCCTCTCCAGAGGAGAGAGGCCCTACTGGTACCCAGTCTCTCATAATCCAAAGAACGCACCTTCACCAGGTCACCCAGAATGTTCCTACATACCTCGTCCACTGGGAGGACTTTCTGCTGCGTTGAAACTAAGCACCGTGCATTCCATGTGTAGAACCTAACCACTATACTGACTAAAAAACATGTGCACAGGTCCCTTCTACCAATGTCTCTGAGTACTCCATAAGCCAACTCCGCGTAGGAGAGGCTGGCTAGCCTAGGCCAGCCAATGGAAGCTCCCACCCGTTGGTATATCTCTGTATTAAAGGGACACTGAAGCAGGAAGTGATTCATACTTTCCAGTATGGAGCCACACTCCTCCCGGGGACAACCCCTTTCATCAGAGTTCCTGTACTTCAAGTTGTCCCTCACATACAGCCTCCCGTGAAAGCAGCGCCAAGCCAAGTCCCAAAACTTCAAGGGGATCCTTGCAGAATTTAGCAACTGTAACCCCTTGTCTAGATCCCAGCTTGGGCAATCCCTGAGGGCCAGGGGCTTCTGGAAGTGGGACAACAAGACCATCTCGTCAAGGGACCTCCTTGACAGAGTCCTGATCTCCCTCACTTCCAAACCCCACCGGCAGATCATCTTCAGAATCGGGGTGACGTAAGTCGGAAGATATTCGTGAGGCGTACGTAAGTCCTTCACTTGCCCTCCTGTCTCCCATTCCTGGAAGAAAGGCCAAAACCACCCCCGGCAGGAGACTTCCCACAGAGAAGCCCTCTCCATCCAGAGGTTCGCCAGATTTGCTTTAACAAAGGTGATCTTAAGCCTGTCGTCCCAATTTTGAGTGGGATAATCCCCATGGCCAAAATGGATGCCTAGGACTTTGGCTGACGACTTGGGCCCTGGGAGGGTGTCCGGGAGATCAAAAACTGGATCACCCCCTCCCAGCCAGAGACTCTCACACTTATCCCGATTGATCAAGGACCCGGAAGCCTCCGAGTAGCGATCCACTTCAGACATCATGTACTCCGCCTCCCCTCTCGAGGATACGAAAATGGTGACATCGTCAGCGTACGCTACTACCCTCAGAGTGGCTTCCGGCGCCATCCCGACTCCCGCCAACAGTCCACGATCTATCCGCTTAAGAAAAGGATCAATCGCGAACACGTATAAAAGCGGGCTCAAAGGACAACCCTGGACGCCAGACCCAACCTCCAAAGAGCAGCCAGACCAACCGTTCACAAGCGGGAAACTCTCTGCCCCTGCATACAAGATCTTTAACCAATCGACAAACCCCCCCCCCTGCAGGCCATACTTCAGAAGGACCGACCAGAGGTACTCATGGTTCACCCGATCAAACGCCTTTGCTTGATCTAAGGACAGCATGTACCCCCTCCAGTAGCCTGCTCTACTCTGTTCCACTGCCTCTCGGACACCGAGTACAGCACTAAAAGTGCTGTGGCCTGGAACCGAGCAATGCTGAGCCACCGAAAGGAGTTGGGGTGCAAATTTTACCAGCCTATTAAAAAGTATCCTGGCCAGAATCTTTCTCTCCGTATTAAGACGTGCTATGGGACGCCAGTTCTCAATACGGCTCGGATCTTTACCCTTTGATAGAAGGATCAGAGCTGACCTCCTCATTGACCGAGGCAGAGTGCCCGAGGATAAACACTCATTGAATACCTCAGTCAAGAGGGGACATAAAGAGTCCTTAAAGGTCTTATAAAACTCGGATGTTAAGCCACCCGGGCCTGGCGACTTCTTCAGAGCTAACCCCTCCACCGCCAGGATAACTTCCTCCTTCCTGATCTTTTCTACCAAACCGTCAAAAGAGAGGTGAGCTCCCGACTCAGGGATGACTTCAGCCAGGAAAGCCGACATCCTGTCATGATCCAGATCCCTCCTCCCCAAGAGGCACGAGTAAAAGGATCTAACGACTTCCAGGATCCCTGATCTGGACCTGCTCAGAGATCCCGTACTATCGACCAGTCCTGTTATTAGCTTTCTCTTCACTGACATCTTACAATTTCTGTAGGGGTCGGGCGAGCGGTACCTCCCGAAGTCCCTTTCTAAAAACTAAAGATGTGTGCCTATCATACTGGCACCTCTTGAGCAAAGATTTCACCCTGGAGATATCCTCGCGGCTACCACTAGTCGAGACCAGATGCTCGAGTTTTCTCCTCAGACCCTGATACAGGAGGTACCTGTCCAGGGACCTGAGGCTCGAGAGCCGGCGGAAGAACTTTGCAGCTCGATCTTTGAATATTTCCCACCACTCTGACTTAGTGTCACAGAGATCCAGTAAAGGTACCTGACTCTGAAGGAAGTCTCACCTCTGCTTCCTCCAAGACACTCGAATTCAGCTTCCAATAACCTCTTCCCATTTGGGGGGATTCTGAAATATTCAGAGAAAACATAATCAAACAGTGATCGGAGAATTCCACCTCCACAACCCTTAAGGGCGAAAAGGTAGCCTCCTCCTTCAAATAAAACCTATCTATTCTAGACCTGATCTGACTACCTCTATAGAAAGTGAAACCTCCGTGGCCTGGGGTATGCCTAATGTGGACATCCTCCAGACGAGCCTCACTAGCTACTCTATTTAGAAAAATACTATCATAAGTCAGCTGGTTTCTGGTGCCTCCCCTGTCTTGGGGCCTTGTGACAGTATTAAAGTGCCCACCAAAAACCACCTGCCGGCTTGTAAAAAGGAAAGGCTTAATCCTCATAAAGAGACATTTCCTGTCCCACCTGGACTGGGGCCCGTAGATATTGATCAGGCGCAGTTCCTGTCCCTTCATGAGGATATCCAAGATCAAACACCTCCCCATTTCTAATTCAATTACTCGTCGGCATTCTATCGGTGCGGTAAAAAGGACCGCCACTCCGCTATACGGCTCAGCCGCAAGAGACCAGTAGGAGGGCCCTGGTCTCCACTCCCTCTTGACTTTATAAATTGCTGCCAAATCTGGCAGTCTGGTCTCTTGCAAAAACAAAATGTCAGCTTCAACACGGCTGAGAAAATCGAAGGCTGTGAAACGAGCCGCATCCGACTTAATGCTGGCAACATTAATGGTCGCCAGAGTCAGCAGAGTGGGTACCGCCATAAAGAGTAATTAAATTAGACGGCCTTCTTCCCATCCTTCTCCCCCCTCCCGAGGCTGCCTTCTAGAGCAGCACAACCTCTCTTGAGGGAGATAGTGGTATTGTCACTTTCTTAGAAATCATTAAAGGGCATAGTTCACAATATCCGTTTAATTGTGAGTGATGCTCATGTTGAGGATGTGTCATGTTTCGTCCTTAGCGGTTTGCCTACTCCTCTAGTGTTGGGGCTACCCTGGCTCACTAAACATAATCTCACCATTGATTGGCAAGCGAGGCAAATAAATGGTTGGAGTGACTTTTGCAGAGAGAATTGCCTCACGACATCTGTTTCTGAGGTTGCTACTAAGACTGTACCATCTTTTCTCTCTGAATTTTCGGATGTCTTCTCTGAGAGTGGAGTTCAGGATTTGCCCCCGCACAGGGAGTACGATTGCCCTATTAATCTCATCCCAGGCGCCAAGCTGCCTAAATCTAGTTTATACAATCTTTCCCAACCTGAGAGGATCGCTATGCGTGCTTATATCTCTGAGAGTCTGAGAAAAGGACACATACGACCCTCGAAGTCACCTGTTGCCGCTGTTTCTTTCTTTGTTAAGAAAAAAGATGGTTCTTTAAGACCTTGTCTGGATTTCAGGGAGCTGAACAGTATCACTATTCGTGACCCTTATCCGCTTCCTCTAATCCCGGACCTTTTTAACCAGGTTGTTGGGGACGGCCTTCAATACCCCTGAGGGCCATTTTGAACATTTGGTTATGCCTTTTGGTTTGATGAATGCCCCAGCCGTTTTTCAGCATTTCGTGAACAGCATTTTTTATCATTTGATGGGAAAATTTGTATTAGTGTATTTGGATGACATTTTGATTTTTTCCCCTGATTTCAAAACTGATAAGGAACATTTACGTCAGGTCTTGCTCATCCTGCGGGAGAATAAATTATATGCGAAACTGGAAAAATGTGTGTTTGCGGTTCCAGAAATTCAATTTCTGGGGTTTCTTCTCTCCGCTTCTGGTTTTCGCATGGACCCGAGAAGGTCCGCGCTGTGCTTGAGTGGGAGCTTCCTGAGAATCAGAAGGCGCTGATGCGTTTTTTGGGCTTTGCCAATTATTACAGGAAGTTTATTTTGAATTATTCCTCTATTGTTAAACCACTCACTGATATGACCAGAAAGGGGGTAGATTTTTCTTCTTGGTCGGTAGAGGCGCGTAAGGCTTTTTCTAATATCAAGGAGAGTTTTGCTTCCACTCCCATCTTGGTGCAACCTGATATTTCTTTACCCTTCATAGTTGAGGTTGATGCTTCTGAGGTGGGTGTGGGTGCGGTCTTGTCTCAGGGTTCCTCTCCTGCCAAATGGCGACCGTGTGCCTTTTTCTCGAAAAAACTCTCCTCCGCAGAGAGAAATTACGATGTGGGAGATAGGGAATTGTTGGCCATCAAATTAGCTTTTGAGGAATGGCGCCATTGGCTGGAGGGAGCCAGACACCCTATTATCGTGTTTACTGACCATAAAAATCTGGCCTACTTGGAGTCAGCCAAGCGTCTGAACCCGAGACAGGCCAGATGGTCTTTGTTCTTTTCAAGATTTAATTTTGTTGTCACGTTCCGCCCTGGAGTTAAGAATGTGAAGGCAGATGCCCTGTCACGTTGTTTTCCGGGAGGCAGGAATTTTGAAGACCCAGTTCCCATTTTGGCTGAAGATGTGGTGGTCTCTGCTCTTTTTTCTGAATTGGAGGCAGAGGTGCAGCCAGCCCAGTCAGAGGCTCCTGATCTTTGTCCTTCTGGGTGGTTGTTTGTGACTCTCGCTTTAAGACATATGATTTTTAAGGAACACCACGATACGGTCCTTGTTGGGCACCCGGGGGCAAGAGCCACACTGGATCTCATCGCTCGGAGATTCTGGTGGCCTGCGCTTCGTAAGTCGGTTGAGGGTTTTGTGGCAGCCTGCGAGACTTGCGCTCGTGCCAAAGTCCCTCATTCACGGCCATCAGGTCCTCTCCTTCCCTTACCCATTCCTTCCCGTCCTTGGACACATCTGTCCATGGACTTCATAACGGACCTGCCTCGTTCCTCGGGGAAGACGGTGATTCTGGTGGTGGTGGACCGTTTTAGCAAAATGGTGCATTTCATCCCTTTTCCTGGTTTGCCCAATGCTAAGACGCTGGCGCAGGCATTTATTGATCACATTGTCAAATTGCACGGTATTCCTTCAGACATAGTCTCTGATAGGGGCACGCAGTTTGTTTCCAGATTCTGGAAGGCTTTCTGTTCTCGCTTGGGGGTTCGGTTGTCATTCTCTTCTGCTTTCCACCCGCAGTCGAATAGCCAGACAGAGCGCGGCAATCAGAATCTGGAGACATATCTGCGCTGTTTTGTGGCGGAGAATCAGGAGGATTGGTGTTCTTTTTTGTCCCTTGCTGAGTTTGCTTTAAATAACCGTCGTCAGGAGTCCTCTGATAAGTCACCATTTTTTGGTGCATATGGGTTTCATCCGCAGTTTGGGACTTTCTCGGGAGAGGGGTCTTCTGGTTTACCTGATGAGGACAGATTCTCCTCGTCTTTGTCATCTATTTGGCAAAAGATTCAGGATAATCTAAAGAGCATGAGTGAGAGATATAAGCATGTGGCAGATAAGAGACGTGTGCTTGGTCCGGACCTGAATGTTGGTGATCTGGTGTGGTTGTCTACCAAGAATATCAAATTGAAGGTTCCCTCCTGGAAGTTGGGTCCTAGGTTTATTGAGCCTTACAAAATCCTGTCTGTCATCAATCCTGTTGCCTACCGTCTTGATCTTCCTCAGACTTGGAAGATCCATAATGTTTTTCATAAGTCCTTATTGAAACCTTATGTTCAACCCATTGTACCCTCGCCTTTGCCTCCTCCTCCGATTATGGTTGATGGGAATCTTGAATTTTAGGTCTCTAGGATTGTGGATTCTCGTCTTGTCTGCGGTTCTCTTCAGTACCTTGTTCATTGGGAGGGTTATGGTCCTGAGGAGAGGATGTGGGTCCCAGTGACCGACATTAAGGCCTCTCGTCTCATCAGGGCTTTCCATAGGTCCCATCCTGAGAAGGTGGGCTCTGAGTGTCCGGAGTCCACTCGTAGAGGGAGGGGTACTGTCACAACCAGACAGCTGAGAAATTCTGACAGAAGCCTTTCAGAACCTCCTCCTTGAGTTTTCTTTGTTGTGCTGTTCAGTTCCTCATCTCGTTAGCCTCTCTCAGCTGTCATGTAGTTGGACTGATTGCTTCCCTTTAAATTTCTCCCCATGATGCATTACTGAGCGGCTTATATTTCTTCCTGGAGTGTGTGTGCATGCTGATCCCATTTCCCAGTCTGCTACTAAAGTTAAGTGCTGTACTTTCATCTGTTATTTTCTGTTTGCTGAATCCCAGGTGACCCTGACTCCCTCCGTGTCTGGTGTAGGGAGCCGGTGGTTGTGTCCCCTCACTATTGTAGGGTGTTCAGGGGTTATATAGTTGAGGTACGTGGATATGCAACCATCCACCTCTGGGATCTTTGCATAGGCTGAGCAGCCAGGGAAAGTGCTAGGTCTTGTGCAGGGGTCTCCCCTTGGTTCCTTAGCTTTGGATCCAGTGAGTCATATATGCATGTTGCGTTGTCTTGTTTCCTGTACACCGTCCGTGACAGGTAGCCACCACCACCTCCCTCTGCGCACCACTCCTGGCTTTCTCAGTCTCAGGGCCCGGTTTGCCACCCCTCCTGAGGACCTTGCATCCCCACCATCCACACCACTCCCTCCTTCGCCCCCGGCCCCTCACCTTCAACCCCCTTCTCAGCAGAGGAGGCAGAGGTCTCATCCAAGATGAGGTACCGGTTGGAGAGCTCCAGAGGGGAGCCGGTTACACCTTCCCTGGCAATTTTGGTCGGGCTAGATCTATTTTTAGTACGCCGTTTCCGTCTACTTTGGGACTCTGCCCCACTACCCTCTGCAGAACTTTCGTAGTGCGAGGACAGAGTCTCTTTGGCCCGATCCAGTCCAGTCTCTCAATCTCCTCCTCCAGCTCGCTGCCCCCTAGGGTCTCGGATTCAAGAGGGGCAGTTGTTTGGGAAGGAGCGGGCATCACCCCAGGACGGGGTTCTTCCCCTTCCCTCTCCGCCTGACGCCTCTCTCTCCGCCTCTGTCGGGACGGGTTGTTCTGGTTCCTCACTGACCCCTTAACTCCACTGCCTTTGCCAGCACCCGCCTCAGCCGAAGGGACCTCCTGGCCCGCTCCTGCATGAGCTCGGGCCGCATTGGCCTCAGAGAGAGAGGACAGCGACTGAAGGGGTGCCCGAGCTCCCCACACAGGTTGCATCTAATCTCCTCACAAGATGCAGCTAGATGACCTGTCCCCCCACACAACACGCACTTCTGCACTTGGCAGCTGGCGCTGAAGTGTGTGGGGCTGCTGCACTTGTGACAGAGCTTAGGCTGCCCCCTGTAGAAAACCAAGATCCTGTCTCGGCCAATAAAGGCAGATGATGGAATGTGGGAAACTGTACTGCCCAGACGCTTAAGCTTGATATTAAATGTCCAGGCACCCAACCAAATGCCAAACTTGTCCAGGTTTTTAGCTGGTCCTCTCCGTACCTACCCAGCCAGGTCATGATGTCAATACAAGAGAGCGACTCGTTACGGGTCAGCACGGTCACTCTCTTGACCTCACTCTGGCGGGTCATCGCTTTTGCAACGAAACCTCGCCAGTCCGGCATATTCTTCACCAGCTCATATCCGGACCAGAAGAGCTCAAGCCCCTCCGGCCGGACAAAGCTGATGTCAAACTCCTTGGAGCCAAAAGGATGGATCAAGGCAAAGATGTCGGTTGCCTTGAAACCCATCCCAAGCAGGAGCTCCACTACCCTCTTCCTAGTAGGGCAAGCTTCATCGCTACTCCACTTGAGACAGACCACATTCCGTCTGGCTCCAGGGCCGGTTGTGGGTGAAGACCAGGTGGTCTCGCCCCCGTTCTGTTCATGGAAGGCCCGAACGCCATGTCTGTTGAACCAGAATGAACATTCGACCTTCTTCCCCTCTACGGAAAAAGAGCTCTCCCCCTTTTTGAGGGCCTCCAGCAGTCGCCGCTGCAAGTCACCATTACCAGACCCTGAGAGTGAGGAAGCCAAAGAGGCCAGCCCCTCCCCCCCCACGGCCGCAGCCACACTGGCATAACTTCTGCTAGGCGCCACGGACGCAGGAGGGGCAGCAGAACCGCCCCCCCCCCCCACCTGTTACAACTGTCACGCCAGACCCCCCTGAGTGGGGCACACAGGGGGACCCCGCCACTTTTACAGCAGACGGCCAACCCCCCTCCCCCCCACAGGATCCGGGACAACAGCCCCAACATTAAACATCTCAATACTTTTATCACTTTCACCCAGGGGACCCACCTCTGCGGTGGCCATCACTATTTCATTGTCCCCCCCCCCCACACATACTGCTGGACCAGTGGGGATAGTAGGAACCGCTGGTGCGATTGGCAGCACAGCCTCAGCCTCCACAGCTTTTGCGGCTGTTTTCTCGGCCTCATTGGCTGGCAGGTGTATTTGCGCCTCTGTTACAATCCTCCTCACCCCCCCGTACCAGGGGAGGATTGAGGGGATGCAGCAGAGTCCTCGTCCTAAAAACTTTATATGCTGTGGCCAGTTTTTTCCCAGACTTTTTAGCAGGTTTCATTGCTTTGCCTTTTCCTTTATTGTCCTGTCTGTTGTGTCTTGCTGGACTTTTCCCTCCTGCTGCCTGCAGCCGGCTTGTGGCACCACTGCACCCAGCCACACACACTCCAGCCACCGGGATCCCGCTCCGCCCACCCTCGCCCACAGACATTCCTATGGGCGTGTCCACAGGTGCCCCTGCACAGGCGCAGCGGAGCCACCAAGGGCAGGCAAAGCAGAGGACCCGATATCAACTGCAACAGGGGGGGTGATGGCATCCCCCCATACCACCGCACTTCCCTGTGCACTTACCCAGCTCTACCGTGGACGCGGCGGCAGGCGGGGACACCTGATGCTCGGCCACGCCCCCCCATTCTCTGCCGAAATTTTCCTGTCTAGCTCCTCCCTCTCTTCGACGCCCTCGCTACCGCAAGCAAGGATGGCGTTCGACGCCATCTTAGCTCCTTTCCTCTCCCCACTCCCGCGCTCCGGAACCACTACAGAGACCGTGCTAGGGGGGTTAGTGGGTGCTGCTTCCCAGAACACAGCTGGTGAGGCACATACACATATCTCACCTCTAGTGAAGTCTTCTTTGCTTTGTTATGACTTCTGCCTATTGGATCCTCCTCCAACAGATCGTCGCCAAAAACGAACCCTTCCTCACGGATTCTTGGGGATTCCAGGTGACGGATCTCCTCCATCAGCTGTCCGCCTGGGTTACTCTCGCTGTAGTCCTCCTCCGAACTCGCGGGGGGCAGACTTGTTCGCTGGCACCTCTGCCCCGCTAGCAGGCTTGCTTTCAAACTCTGCTCCCCCAGGTCTTCTTCTGGCTCTTCCTCCCAGGATTGCCTTGCATGGGTCATCTCAGAGAACCTTTCCTCGTTCTTTAGCTTCTCTTGAAAGGGACCACTACCCTTCAGGATAACCATCCTTCTTGCCTCTTGCAGTTGTATCTCTTCTTTTAGGTTTTTAATCCTGGCCGAAATCTCTGGCCTCTTAATCTTGGAGGCTTTATTTGCCTTGACTCTTTCTTGCTTTAACTCATTTCTGAGTCTTTTTAGCAGCTTACGAGTTTCTTCATACTCCCGGAGGTAGGCCGTGATACGGGAGCTGTATGTGGTGACTGCCTCCTGAGGCCTCATGTTGCCCCAGTCAGCTTCCACCGCTCCCAGCCCACCTCCAGGAGCACTCCACTCGCCTCTTGGAGGGTTACTGTCCACCCTCCTGGACTGACTGGTGGTCTTCACAGCATCACCCCTGGGGGCCACAGGGGACACATCCACATGACCCCTTCTGGATCTTCTGACCCCTGGGGTGGGAGATGTAGCAGAGGCCGGTAACTCACCTCCCCTACTCCCCGCCGGCCTACCCCGGGAAGCAGGATCCTGGGCCTTGCCTGAGCGCATGGCCCAGGCCCTTACCAGCTTCCTAGGGAGAGGCAGGGCCTGGGCTGGGGAGAAAGATGGAAAACCTCCCCACAAGCCTGGTCCCTCCTAGGGGATTAAGGTGATGAAAAATCTTCCTGGGGCCTTAACGAGGTGGAAGTTGCCAGGAGCTGCTGCACACACACCTTCTACCTCAGCTGCAGGAAACAGACACGCCCATGCCTGATTCTCTGCTATGGGACCTCTCTCCTCTGTCTGGGTGTCGGGGCCTAAATATATGACAATGGACAGGTCCAGTGTTGGGTGACGTGAAGCCTGATTCTCTGCTATGACATGAAGACTGATTCTCTGCTGACATGAAGCCTAAATCTCTGTTATGGGACCTCTCTCCTCTGTCTGGGTGTCGGGGCTTAAATATATGACAATGGAATGTTCCAGTTTTGGGTGACGTGAAGCCTGATTCTCTGCTATGACATGAAGCCTGAATCTCTGTTATGGGACCTCTCTCCTCTGTCTGGGTGTCGGGGCCTAAATATATGACAATGGACTTTTCCAGTGTTGGGTGACGTGAAGCCTGATTCTCTGCTATGACATGAAGACTGATTCTCTGCTGACATGAAGCCTGAATCTCTGTTATGGGACCTCTCTCCTCTATCTGGGTGTCGGGGCCTAAATATATGACAATAGACTTTTCCAGTGTTGGGTGACGTGAAGCCTGATTCTCTGCTATGACATGAAGACTGATTCTCTGCTGACATGAAGCCTGAATCTCTGTTATGGGACCTCTCTCCTCTGTCTGGGTGCCGGGGCCTAAATATATGACAATGGACTGTTCCAGTGTTGGGTGACGTGAAGCCTGATTCTCGGCTATGACATGAAGACTGATTCTCTGCTGACATGAAGCCTGAATCTCTGTTATGGGTCCTCTCTAGAGTTGAGCGAACACCTGGATGTTCGGGTTCGAGAAGTTCGGCCGAACATCCCGGAAATGTTCGGGTTCGGGATCCGAACCCGATCCGAACTTCGTCCCGAACCCGAACCCCATTGAAGTCAATGGGGACCCGAACTTTTCGGCACTAAAAAGGCTGTAAAACAGCCCAGGAAAGAGCTAGAGGGCTGCAAAAGGCAGCAACATGTAGGTAAATCCCCTGCAAACAAATGTGGATAGGGAAATGAATTAAAATAAAAATTAAATAAATAAAAATTAACCAAAATCAATTGGAGAGAGGTTCCATAGCAGAGAATCTGGCTTCCCGTCACCCACCACTGGAACAGTCCATTCTCAGATATTTAGGCCCCGGCACCCAGGCAGAGGAGAGAGGTCCCGTAACAGAGAATCTGTCTTCATGTCAGCAGAGAATTAGTCTGCATGTCATAGCAGAGAATGAGGCTTCACGTCAGCCACCACTGCAACAGTCCATTGGCATATATTTAGGCCCAGCACACACACAGGCAGAGGAGAGAGGTCCCGTAACAGACAATCTGGCTTCATGTCAGCAGAGAATCAGTCTGCATGTCATAGCAGAGAATCAGGCTTCACGTCAGCCACCACTGCAACAGTCCATTGGCATATATTTAGGCCCAGCACACACACAGGCAGAGGAGAGAGGTCCCGTAACAGAGAATCTGGCTTCATGTCAGCAGAGAATCAGTCTGCATGTCATAGCAGAGAATGAGGCTTCACGTCACCCACCACTGCAACAGTCCATTGGCATATATTTAGGCCTAGCACACAGGCAGAGCAGAGAGGTCCCGTAACAGACAATCTGGCTTCATGTCAGCAGAGAATCAGTCTGCATGTCATAGCAGAGAATCAGGCTTCACGTCAGCCACCACTGCAACAGTCCATTGTCATAAATTTAGGCCCAGCACCCAGGCAGAGGAGAGAGGTCCCGTAACAGACAATCTGGCTTCATGTCAGCAGAGAATTAGTCTGCATGTCATAGCAGAGAATCAGGCTTCATGTCAGCCACCACTGCAACAGTCCATTGGCATATATTTAGGCCCAGCACCCAGGCAGAGGAGGGAGGTCCCGTAACAGAGAATCTGTCTTCATGTCAGCAGAGAATCAGTCTGCATGTCATAGCAGAGAATGAGGCTTCACGTCACCCACCACTGCAACAGTCCATTGGCATATATTTAGGCCTAGCACACAGGCAGAGCAGAGAGGTCCCGTAACAGACAATCTGGCTTCATGTCAGCAGAGAATCAGTCTGCATGTCATAGCAGAGAATCAGGCTTCACGTCAGCCACCACTGCAACAGTCCATTGGCATATATTTAGGCCTAGCACACAGGCAGAGCAGAGAGGTCCCGTAACAGACAATCTGGCTTCATGTCAGCAGAGAATCAGTCTGCATGTCATAGCAGAGAATCAGGCTTCACGTCAGCCACCACTGCAACAGTCCATTGTCATAAATTTAGGCCCAGCACCCAGGCAGAGGAGAGAGGTCCCGTAACAGACAATCTGGCTTCATGTCAGCAGAGAATTAGTCTGCATGTCATAGCAGAGAATCAGGCTTCATGTCAGCCACCACTGCAACAGTCCATTGGCATATATTTAGGCCCAGCACCCAGGCAGAGGAGGGAGGTCCCGTAACAGAGAATCTGTCTTCATGTCAGCAGAGAATCAGTCTGCATGTCATAGCAGAGAATGAGGCTTCACGTCAGCCACCACTGCAACAGTCCATTGGCATATATTTAGGCCTAGCACACAGGCAGAGGAGAGGTTCATTCAACTTTGGGTAGCCTCGCAATATAATGGTAAAATGAAAATAAAAATAGGATTGAATGAGGAAGTGCCCTGGAGTCCAATAATATATGGTTATGGGGAGGTAGTTAATGTCTAATCTGGACAAGGGACGGACAGGTCCTGTGGGATCCATGCCTGGTTCATTTTTATGAACGTCAGCTTGTCCACATTGGCTGTAGACAGGCGGCTGCGTTTGTCTGTAATGACGCCCCCTGCCGTGCTGAATACACGTTCAGACAAAACGCTGGCTGCCGGGCAGGCCAGCACCTCCAAGGCATAAAAGGCTAGCTCTGGCCACGTGGACAATTTAGAGACCCAGAAGTTGAATGGGGCCGAACCATCAGTCAGTACGTGGAGGGGTGTGCACACGTACTGTTCCACCATGTTAGTGAAATGTTGCCTCCTGCTAACACGTTGCGTATCAGGTGGTGGTGCAGTTAGCTGTGGCGTGTTGACAAAAGTTTTCCACATCTCTGCCATGCTAACCCTGCCCTCAGAGGAGCTGGCCGTGACACAGCTGCCTTGGCGACCTCTTGCTCCTCCTCTGCCTTGGCCTTGGGCTTCCACTTGTTCCCCTGTGACATTTGGGAATGCTCTCAGTAGCGCGTCTACCAACGTGCGCTTGTACTCGCGCATCTTCCTATCACGCTCCAGTGCAGGAAGTAAGGTGGGCACATTGTCTTTGTAGCGTGGATCCAGCAGGGTGGCAACCCAGTAGTCCGCACAGGTTAAAATGTGGGCAACTCTGCTGTCGTTGCGCAGGCACTGCAGCATGTAGTCGCTCATGTGTGCCAGGCTGCCCAGGGGTAAGGACAAGCTGTCCTCTGTGGGAGGCGTATCGTCATCGTCCTGCCTTTCCCCCCAGCCACGCACCAGTGATGGACCCGAGCTGCGTTGGGTGCCACCCCGCTGTGACCATGCTTCATCCTCATCCTCCTCCACCTCCTCCTCATCCTCGTCCTCCTCGTCCTCCAGTAGTGGGCCCTGGCTGGCCACATTTGTACCTGGCCTCTGCTGTTGCCAAAAACCTCCCTCTGAGTCACTTCGAAGAGACTGGCCTGAAAGTGCTAAAAATGACCCCTCTTCCTCCTCCTCCTCCTCCTCCTCCTGGGCCACCTCCTCTTCCATCATCGCCCTAAGTGTTTTCTCAAGGAGACATAGAAGTGGTATTGTAACGCTGATAACGGTGTCATCGCCACTGGCCATGTTGGTGGAGTACTCGAAACAGCGCAACAGGGCACACAGGTCTCGCATGGAGGCCCAGTCATTGGTGGTGAAGTGGTGCTGTTCTGTAGTGCGACTGACCCGTGCGTGCTGCAGCTGAAACTCCACTATGGCCTGCTGCTGCTCGCACAGTCTGTCCAGCATGTGCAAGGTGGAGTTCCACCTGGTGGGCACGTCGCATATGAGGCGGTGAGCGGGAAGGCCGAAGTTACGCTGTAGCGCAGACAGGCGAGCAGCAGCAGGATGTGAACGCCGGAAGCGCGAACAGACGGCCCGCACTTTATGCAGCAGCTCTGACATGTCGGGGTAGTTGTGAATGAACTTCTGCACCACCAAATTCAGCACATGCGCCAAGCAAGGGATGTGCGTCAAATTGGCTAGTCCCAGAGCTGCAACGAGATTTCGCCCATTATCACACACCACCAGGCCGGGCTTGAGGCTCACCGGCAGCAACCACTCGTCGGTCTGTTGTTCTATACCCCGCCACAACTCCTGTGCGGTGTGGGGCCTGTCCCCCAAACATATGAGTTTCAGAATGGCCTGCTGACGTTTACCCCGGGCTGTGCTGAAGTTGGTGGTGAAGGTGTGTGGCTGACTGGATGAGCAGGTGGAAGAAGAGGAGGAGGAAGCCGAGAAGGAGGAGGTGGCAACAGGAGGCAAAGAATGTTGCCCTGCGATCCTTGGCGGCGGAAGGACGTGCGCCAAACAGCTCTCCGCCTGGGGCCCAGCTGCCACTACATTTACCCAGTGTGCAGTTAGGGAGATATAGCGTCCCTGGCCGTGCTTACTGGTCCACGTATCTGTGGTTAGGTGGACCTTGCCACAGATGGCGTTGCGCAGTGCACACTTGATTTTATCGGATACTTGGTTGTGCAGGGAAGGCACGGCTCTCTTGGAGAAGTAGTGCCGGCTGGGAACAACATACTGTGGGACAGCAAGCGACATGAGCTGTTTGAAGCTGTCTGTGTCCACCAGCCTAAATGACAGCATTTCATAGGCCAGTAGTTTAGAAATGCTGGCATTCAGGGCCAGGGATCGAGGGTGGCTAGGTGGGAATTTACGCTTTCTATCAAATGTTTGTGAGATGGAGAGCTGAACGCTGGCGTGTGACATGGTTGAGACGCTTGGTGACGGAGGTGGTGGTGGTGGTGTTGGTGGTACATCCCCTGTTTGCTGGGCGGCAGGTGCCAACGTTCCTCCAGAGGCGGAGGAAGAGGCCGAGGCGGCAGCAGCAGAATAGGCCGAGGCGGCAGCAGCAGAAGAGGTAGCAAGGGGAGCCTGAGTGACTTCCTTGGTTTTAAGGTGTTTACTCCACTGCAGTTCATGCTTTGCATGCAGGTGCCTGGTCATGCAGGTTGTGCTCAGGTTCAGAACGTTAATGCCTCGCTTCAGGCTCTGATGGCACAGCGTGCAAACCACTCGGGTCTTGTCGTCAGCACATTGTTTGAAGAAGTGCCATGCCAGGGAACTCCTTGAAGCTGCCTTTGGGGTGCTCGGTCCCAGATGGCGGCGGTCAGTAGCAGGCGGAGTCTCTTGGCGGCGGGTGTTCTGCTTTTGCCCACTGCTCCCTCTTTTGCTACGCTGTTGGCTCGGTCTCACCACTGCCTCTTCCTCCGAACTGTGAAAGTCAGTGGCACGACCTTCATTCCATGTGGGGTCTAGGACCTCATCGTCCCCTGCATCGTCTTCCACCCAGTCTTGATCCCTGACCTCCTGTTCAGTCTGCACACTGCAGAAAGACGCAGCAGTTGGCACCTGTGTTTCGTCATCATCAGAGACATGCTGAGGTGGTATTCCCATGTCCTCATCATCAGGAAACATAAGTGGTTGTGCGTCAGTGCATTCTATGTCTTTCACCGCTGGGGAAGGGCTAGGTGGATGCCCTTGGGAAACCCTGCCAGCGGAGTCTTCAAACAGCATAAGAGACTGCTGCATAACTTGAGGCTGAGACAGTTTCCCTGGTATGCATGGGGGTGATGTGACAGACTGATGGGGTTGGTTTTCAGGCGCCATCTGTGCGCTTTCTGCAGAAGACTGGGTGGGAGATAATGTGAACGTGCTGGATCCACTGTCGGCCACCCAATTGACTAATGCCTGTACCTGCTCAGGCCTTACCATCCTTAGAACGGCATTGGGCCCCACCATATATCGCTGTAAATTCTGGCGGCTACTGGGACCTGAGGTAGTTGGTACACTAGGACGTGTGGATGTGGCAGAACGGCCACGTCCTCTCCCAGCACCAGAGGGTCCACTAACACCACCACGACCATGTCCACGTCCGCGTCCCTTACTAGATGTTTTTCTCATTGTTATGGTTCACCACAACAACAAATATATTATTTGGCCCAATGTATTGTATTCAAATTCAGCGGGATATAAATTTGAGGCCTAGTATTTAGGCGCTGGGTGACCGGTATGGATTTAGTGACAGAATTAGACTTGGAAATGCACAGAAGCGTGTGTGTGAAGTTATTCTGAATGACCCTATGTGCACCTTCAATATGATCTACCCTTTTAGGGATAGATTTCAAATAGCTCTGATATAGCAGAAACGACTAAATTATGAAATTGCTAAATTGGGAATTGTATTTCAACCCAGAACAAGAAATGTGCTTGAACGGACACTAAATAACTCGCCCAGCTACAGCACAAAGGACAGATTTAGCGGGATATAAATTTGAGGCCTAGTATTTAGGCGCTGGGTGACAGGTATGGGTTTAGTGCCAGAATTAGACTTGGAAATACACAGTAGCGGGTGTGTGTGAAGTTATTCTGAATGACCCAATGTGCACCTTGAATATTATATACCCTTTTAGGGATAGATTTCAAATAGCTCTGATATAGCAGAAACCACTAAATTATGAAATTGCTAAATTGGGAATTGTATTTCAACCCAGAACAAGAAATGTGCTTGAACGGACACTAAATAACTCGCCCAGCTACAGCACTAAGGACAGATTTAGCGGGATATAAATTTGAGGCCTAGTATTTAGGCGCTGGGTGACAGGTATGGGTTTAGTGCCAGAATTAGACTTGGAAATACACAGTAGCGGGTGTGTGTGAAGTTATTCTGAATGACCCAATGTGCACCTTGAATATTATATACCCTTTTAGGGATAGATTTCAAATAGCTCTGATATAGCAGAAACCACTAAATTATGAAATTGCTAAATTGGGAATTGTATTTCAACCCAGAACAAGAAATGTGCTTGAACGGACACTAAATAACTCGCCCAGCTACAGCACTAAGGACAGATTTAGCGGGATATAAATTTGAGGCCTAGTATTTAGGCGCTGGGTGACAGGTATGGGTTTAGTGCCAGAATTAGACTTGGAAATACACAGTAGCGGGTGTGTGTGAAGTTATTCTGAATGACCCAATGTGCACCTTGAATATTATATACCCTTTTAGGGATAGATTTCAAATAGCTCTGATATAGCAGAAACCACTAAATTATGAAATTGCTAAATTGGGAATTGTATTTCAACCCAGAACAAGAAATGTGCTTGAACGGACACTAAATAACTCGCCCAGCTACAGCACTAGGGACAGATTTAGCTGGATATAAATTTGAGGCCTAGTATTTAGGCG
This sequence comes from Bufo gargarizans, assembly GCF_014858855.1. NCBI lineage: Eukaryota > Metazoa > Chordata > Amphibia > Anura > Bufonidae > Bufo > Bufo gargarizans. Next base: position 209,533,973 of record NC_058085.1, on the reverse strand, counting down.
CTGGGTGACAGGTATGGGTTTAGTGCCAGAATTAGACTTGGAAATACACAGTAGCGGGTGTGTGTGAAGTTATTCTGAATGACCCAATGTGCACCTTGAATATTATATACCCTTTTAGGGATAGATTTCAAATAGCTCTGATATAGCAGAAACCACTAAATTATGAAATTGCTAAATTGGGAATTGTATTTCAACCCAGAACAAGAAATGTGCTTGAACGGACACTAAATAACTCGCCCAGCTACAGCACTAAGGACAGATTTAGCGGGATATAAATTTGAGGCCTAGTATTTAGGCGCTGGGTGACCGGTATGGATTTAGTGACAGAATTAGACTGGGATATGGCCAAAAAATAAACAGACTATTGCTGGTTAAATGCACTTGGTGTGACAGCTTCACCCTGATGTAGGCTTTAGCCAAAAAACAACCACACCATTGAGGGTTAAATGCACTTGGTGACAGGCGCAGCTTGCCCCTGATTTAGTATATGGCCAAAAAATGAACAGACTATTGCTGGTTAAATGCACTTGGTGTGACAGCTTCACCCTGATGTAGGCTTTAGCCAAAAAACAACCACACCATTGAGGGTTAAATGCACTTGGTGACAGGCGCAGCTTGCCCCTGATTTTGTATATGGCCAAAAAATGAACAGACTATTGCTGGTTAAATGCACTTGGTGTGACAGCTTCACCCTGATGTAGGCTTTAGCCAAAAAACAACCACACCATTGAGGGTTAAATGCACTTGGTCGCAGCTTGTGCTGGCGCACCACAAGACACAAAATGGCCGCCGATCACCCCAGAAAAATGTGACTGACAAACGGTCTGGGCAGCCTAAAAACAGTGAGCAATTGAGGATCAGCAGCTCAATGATCCACAGCTGCAGATCGATCAGTTAATCAAGTCCTTTGGAGGAGTTAATCTGCCTAATCTCGCCCTACTGTCGCAGCCGCAACCTCTCCCTACGCTAATCAGAGCAGAGTGACGGGCGGCGCTATGTGACTCCAGCTTAAATAGAGGCTGGGTCACATGGTGCTCTGGCCAATCACAGCCATGCCAATAGTAGGCATGGCTGTGATGGCCTCTTGGGGCAAGTAGTATGACGCTTGTTGATTGGCTGCTTTGCAGCCTTTCAAAAAGCGCCAAGAAAGCGTCACAAAAGCGCGAAGAAAGCGACGAACACCGAACCCGAACCCGGACTTTTACGAAAATGTCCGGGTTCGGGTCCGTGTCACGGACACCCCAAAATTCGGTACGAACCCGAACTATACAGTTCGAGTTCGCTCATCCCTAGTCCTCTCTCCTCTGTCTGGGTGCCGAGGCTTAAATATATGACAATGGAATGTTCCAGTTTTGGGTGACGTGAAGCCTGATTCTCTGCTATGACATGAAGCCTGAATCTCTGTTATGGGACCTCTCTCCTCTGTCTGGGTGTCGGGGCCTAAATATATGACAATGGACTTTTCCAGTGTTGGGTGACGTGAAGCCTGATTCTCTGCTATGACATGAAGACTGATTCTCTGCTGACATGAAGCCTGAATCTCTGTTATGGGACCTCTCTCCTCTGCCTGGGTGTCGGGGCCTAAATATATGACAATGGACTTTTCCAGTGTTGGGTGACGTGAAGCCTGATTCTCTGCTATGACATGAAGACTGATTCTCTGCTGACATGAAGCCTGAATCTCTGTTATGGGACCTCTCTCCTCTGTCTGGGTGCCGGGGCCTAAATATATGACAATGGACTGTTCCAGTGTTGGGTGACGTGAAGCCTGATTCTCTGCTATGACATGAAGACTGATTCTCTGCTGACATGAAGCCTGAATCTCTGTTATGGGACCTCTCTCCTCTGTCTGGGTGCCGAGGCCTAAATATATGACAACGGACTGTTCCAGTTTTGGGTGACGTGAAGCCTGATTCTCTGCTATGACACGAAGACTGATTCTCTGCTGACATGAAGCCTGAATCTCTGTTATGGGACCTCTCTCCTCTGTCTGGGTGGCGAGGCTTAAATATATGACAATGGACTGTTCCAGTTTTGGGTGACGTGAAGCATGATTCTGTGCTATGACATAAATCCTGAATCTCTGTTATGGGACCTCTCTCCTCTGTCTGGGTGCCGGGGCCTAAATATATGACAATGGACTGTTCCAGTGTTGGGTGACATGAAGCCTGATTCTCGGCTATGACATGAAGACTGATTCTCTGCTGACATGAAGCCTGAATCTCTGTTATGGGTCCTCTCTCCTCTGTCTGGGTGCCGAGGCTTAAATATATGACAATGGAATGTTCCAGTTTTGGGTGACGTGAAGCCTGATTCTCTGCTATGACATGAAGCCTGAATCTCTGTTATGGGACCTCTCTCCTCTGTCTGGGTGTCGGGGCCTAAATATATGACAATGGACTTTTCCAGTGTTGGGTGACGTGAAGCCTGATTCTCTGCTATGACATGAAGACTGATTCTCTGCTGACATGAAGCCTGAATCTCTGTTATGGGACCTCTCTCCTCTGCCTGGGTGTCGGGGCCTAAATATATGACAATGGACTTTTCCAGTGTTGGGTGACGTGAAGCCTGATTCTCTGCTATGACATGAAGACTGATTCTCTGCTGACATGAAGCCTGAATCTCTGTTATGGGACCTCTCTCCTCTGTCTGGGTGCCGGGGCCTAAATATATGACAATGGACTGTTCCAGTGTTGGGTGACGTGAAGCCTGATTCTCTGCTATGACATGAAGACTGATTCTCTGCTGACATGAAGCCTGAATCTCTGTTATGGGACCTCTCTCATCTGTCTGGGTGCCGAGGCCTAAATATATGACAACGGACTGTTCCAGTTTTGGGTGACGTGAAGCCTGATTCTCTGCTATGACACGAAGACTGATTCTCTGCTGACATGAAGCCTGAATCTCTGTTATGGGACCTCTCTCCTCTGTCTGGGTGGCGAGGCTTAAATATATGACAATGGACTGTTCCAGTTTTGGGTGACGTGAAGCATGATTCTGTGCTATGACATAAATCCTGAATCTCTGTTATGGGACCTCTCTCCTCTGTCTGGGTGCCGGGGCCTAAATATATGACAATGGACTGTTCCAGTGTTGGGTGACATGAAGCCTGATTCTCGGCTATGACATGAAGACTGATTCTCTGCTGACATGAAGCCTGAATCTCTGTTATGGGTCCTCTCTCCTCTGTCTGGGTGCCGAGGCTTAAATATATGACAATGGAATGTTCCAGTTTTGGGTGACGTGAAGCCTGATTCTCTGCTATGACATGAAGCCTGAATCTCTGTTATGGGACCTCTCTCCTCTGTCTGGGTGCCGGGGCCTAAATATATGACAATGGACTGTTCCAGTGTTGGGTGACGTGAAGCCTGATTCTCTGCTATGACATGAAGACTGATTCTCTGCTGACATGAAGCCTGAATCTCTGTTATGGGACCTCTTTCCTCTGTCTGGGTGCCGAGGCCTAAATATATGACAACGGACTGTTCCAGTTTTGGGTGACGTGAAGCCTGATTCTCTGCTATGACACGAAGACTGATTCTCTGCTGACATGAAGCCTGAATCTCTGTTATGGGACCTCTCTCCTCTGTCTGGGTGGCGAGGCTTAAATATATGACAATGGACTGTTCCAGTTTTGGGTGACGTGAAGCATGATTCTGTGCTATGACATAAATCCTGAATCTCTGTTATGGGACCTCTCTCCTCTGTCTGGGTGCCGGGGCCTAAATATATGACAATGGACTGTTCCAGTGTTGGGTGACGTGAAGCCTGATTCTCTGCTATGACATGAAGACTGATTCTCTGCTGACATGAAGCCTGAATCTCTGTTATGGGACCTCTCTCCTCTGTCTGGGTGCCGAGGCCTAAATATATGACAACGGACTGTTCCAGTTTTGGGTGACGTGAAGCCTGATTCTCTGCTATGACACGAAGACTGATTCTCTGCTGACATGAAGCCTGAATCTCTGTTATGGGACCTCTCTCCTCTGTCTGGGTGGCGAGGCTTAAATATATGACAATGGACTGTTCCAGTTTTGGGTGACGTGAAGCATGATTCTGTGCTATGACATAAATCCTGAATCTCTGTTATGGGACCTCTCTCCTCTGTCTGGGTGCCGGGGCCTAAATATATGACAATGGACTGTTCCAGTGTTGGGTGACATGAAGCCTGATTCTCGGCTATGACATGAAGAATGATTCTCTGCTGACATGAAGCCTGAATCTCTGTTATGGGTCCTCTCTCCTCTGTCTGGGTGCCGAGGCTTAAATATATGACAATGGAATGTTCCAGTTTTGGGTGACGTGAAGCCTGATTCTCTGCTATGACATGAAGCCTGAATCTCTGTTATGGGACCTCTCTCCTCTGTCTGGGTGTCGGGGCCTAAATATATGACAATGGACTTTTCCAGTGTTGGGTGACGTGAAGCCTGATTCTCTGCTATGACATGAAGACTGATTCTCTGCTGACATGAAGCCTGAATCTCTGTTATGGGACCTCTCTCCTCTGCCTGGGTGTCGGGGCCTAAATATATGACAATGGACTTTTCCAGTGTTGGGTGACGTGAAGCCTGATTCTCTGCTATGACATGAAGACTGATTCTCTGCTGACATGAAGCCTGAATCTCTGTTATGGGACCTCTCTCCTCTGTCTGGGTGCCGGGGCCTAAATATATGACAATGGACTGTTCCAGTGTTGGGTGACGTGAAGCCTGATTCTCTGCTATGACATGAAGACTGATTCTCTGCTGACATGAAGCCTGAATCTCTGTTATGGGACCTCTCTCCTCTGTCTGGGTGCCGAGGCCTAAATATATGACAACGGACTGTTCCAGTTTTGGGTGACGTGAAGCCTGATTCTCTGCTATGACACGAAGACTGATTCTCTGCTGACATGAAGCCTGAATCTCTGTTATGGGACCTCTCTCCTCTGTCTGGGTGGCGAGGCTTAAATATATGACAATGGACTGTTCCAGTTTTGGGTGACGTGAAGCATGATTCTGTGGTATGACATAAATCCTGAATCTCTGTTATGGGACCTCTCTCCTCTGTCTGGGTGCCGGGGCCTAAATATATGACAATGGACTGTTCCAGTGTTGGGTGACATGAAGCCTGATTCTCGGCTATGACATGAAGACTGATTCTCTGCTGACATGAAGCCTGAATCTCTGTTATGGGTCCTCTCTCCTCTGTCTGGGTGCCGAGGCTTAAATATATGACAATGGAATGTTCCAGTTTTGGGTGACGTGAAGCCTGATTCTCTGCTATGACATGAAGCCTGAATCTCTGTTATGGGACCTCTCTCCTCTGTCTGGGTGTCGGGGCTTAAATATATGACAATGGACTTTTCCAGTGTTGGGTGACGTGAAGCCTGATTCTCTGCTATGACATGAAGACTGATTCTCTGCTGACATGAAGCCTGAATCTCTGTTATGGGACCTCTCTCCTCTATCTGGGTGTCGGGGCCTAAATATATGACAATGGACTTTTCCAGTGTTGGGTGACGTGAAGCCTGATTCTCTGCTATGACATGAAGACTGATTCTCTGCTGACATGAAGCCTGAATCTCTGTTATGGGACCTCTCTCCTCTGTCTGGGTGCCGGGGCCTAAATATATGACAATGGACTGTTCCAGTGTTGGGTGACGTGAAGCCTGATTCTCTGCTATGACATGAAGACTGATTCTCTGCTGACATGAAGCCTGAATCTCTGTTATGGGACCTCTCTCCTCTGTCTGGGTGCCGAGGCCTAAATATATGACAAAGGACTGTTCCAGTTTTGGGTGACGTGAAGCCTGATTCTCTGCTATGACACGAAGACTGATTCTCTGCTGAAATGAAGCCTGAATCTCTGTTATGGGACCTCTCTACCTCTCTCCTCTGTCTGGGTGGCGAGGCTTAAATATATGACAATGGACTGTTCCAGTTTTGGGTGACGTGAAGCATGATTTTGTGCTATGACATAAATCCTGAATCTCTGTTATGGGACCTCTCTCCTCTGTCTGGGTGCCGGGGCCTAAATATATGACAATGGACTGTTCCAGTGTTGGGTGACATGAAGCCTGATTCTCGGCTATGACATGAAGACTGATTCTCTGCTGACATGAAGCCTGAATCTCTGTTATGGGTCCTCTCTCCTCTGTCTGGGTGCCGAGGCTTAAATATATGACAATGGAATGTTCCAGTTTTGGGTGACGTGAAGCCTGATTCTCTGCTATGACATGAAGCCTGAATCTCTGTTATGGGACCTCTCTCCTCTGTCTGGGTGTCGGGGCCTAAATATATGACAATGGACTTTTCCAGTGTTGGGTGACGTGAAGCCTGATTCTCTGCTATGACATGAAGACTGATTCTCTGCTGACATGAAGCCTGAATCTCTGTTATGGGACCTCTCTCCTCTGCCTGGGTGTCGGGGCCTAAATATATGACAATGGACTTTTCCAGTGTTGGGTGACGTGAAGCCTGATTCTCTGCTATGACATGAAGACTGATTCTCTGCTGACATGAAGCCTGAATCTCTGTTATGGGACCTCTCTCCTCTGTCTGGGTGCCGGGGCCTAAATATATGACAATGGACTGTTCCAGTGTTGGGTGACGTGAAGCCTGATTCTCTGCTATGACATGAAGACTGATTCTCTGCTGACATGAAGCCTGAATCTCTGTTATGGGACCTCTCTCCTCTGTCTGGGTGCCGAGGCCTAAATATATGACAACGGACTGTTCCAGTTTTGGGTGACGTGAAGCCTGATTCTCTGCTATGACACGAAGACTGATTCTCTGCTGACATGAAGCCTGAATCTCTGTTATGGGACCTCTCTCCTCTGTCTGGGTGGCGAGGCTTAAATATATGACAATGGACTGTTCCAGTTTTGGGTGACGTGAAGCATGATTCTGTGCTATGACATAAATCCTGAATCTCTGTTATGGGACCTCTCTCCTCTGTCTGGGTGCCGGGGCCTAAATATATGACAATGGACTGTTCCAGTGTTGGGTGACATGAAGCCTGATTCTCGGCTATGACATGAAGACTGATTCTCTGCTGACATGAAGCCTGAATCTCTGTTATGGGTCCTCTCTCCTCTGTCTGGGTGCCGAGGCTTAAATATATGACAATGGAATGTTCCAGTTTTGGGTGACGTGAAGCCTGATTCTCTGCTATGACATGAAGCCTGAATCTCTGTTATGGGACCTCTCTCCTCTGTCTGGGTACCGGGGCCTAAATATATGACAATCGACTGTTCCATTGTTGGGTGACATGAAGCCTGATTCTCGGCTATGACATGAAGACTGATTCTCTGCTGACATGAAGCCTGAATCTCTGTTATGGGACCTCTCTCCTCTGTCTGGGTGCCGGGGCCTAAATATATGACAATGGACTGTTCCAGTTTTAGGTGACGTGAAGCATGATTCTTTGCTATGACATGCAGCCTGAATCTCTGTTATGGGACCTCTCTCCTCTGTCTGGGTGCCGGGGCCTAAATATATGACAATGGACTGTTTCAGTGTTGGGTGACGTGAAGCCTGATTCTCTGCTATGACATGAAGACTGATTTTCTGCTGACATGAAGCCTGAATCTCTGTTATGGGACCTCTCTCCTCTGTCTGGGTGCCGGGGCCTAAATATATGACAATGGATTTTTCCAGTGTTGGGTGACGTGAAGCCTGATTCTCTGCTATGACATGAAGACTGATTCTCTGCTGACATGAAGCCTGAATCTCTGTTATGTGACCTCTCTCCTCTGTCTCGGTGCCGGGGCCTAAATATATGACAATGGACTGTTCCAGTGTTGGGTGACGTGAAGCCTGATTCTCTGCTATGACATGAAGCCTGAATCTCTGTTATGGGACCTCTCTCCTCTGTCTGGGTGCCGGGGCCTAAATATATGACAATGGACTGTTCCAGTGTTGGGTGACGTGAAGCCAGATTCTCTGCTGACATGAATCCAGATTCTCTGCTATGGGACCTCTCTCCAATTGATATTGGTTAATTTTTATTTATTTTTATTTTTATTCATTTCCCTATCCACATTTGTTTGCAGGGGATTTAACTACATTTGCAGCCTTTTGCAGCCCTCTAGCCCTTTCCTGGGCTGTTTTACAGCCTTTTTAGTGCCGAAAAGTTCGGGTCCCCATTGACTTCAATGGGGTTCGGGTTCTGGACGAAGTTTGGGTCCGGGAAGTTCGGCTGAACTTCTCAAACCCGAACATCCAAGTGTTCGCTCAATGTACTGTGCCACCTTATATGAGTGGTGGGCAGTGGGCACAGTACAGTCTGTGGGCCTGACACTCACTGGCAGGCAACTGCAATTATATTACAGAGGAAAAATTCAATGACTTTTTTTATCTGTAAGGTACTGTGCCACCCTATATGAGTGGTGCACACAGTACAGTCTGTGGGCCTGTGGCCTCTCACACACGGGCAGGCAACAGCAATATATATTTATATATAAAAAATAAATAAAAGCAGACTGATGTACCAGCCCTAAAAAGGGCTTTTTGGGGTGCTGTCAGGATGCTGTCCTTACAGCAGATGAGTCTTTGAGGACTGGAGTGGACACAGAACACTGGCCTAGCTAACGCTTTCCCTATTAATTCAGCATCAGCAGCAGCATCCCTGCTCTAACTAACACTGCAGCTTCAGAATGAATCTAAGAGGGCTGCCGTCCTTGTTTTTTTATAGGAGGTGGGAGGGTCTGGGAGGGAAGGTATGCTGATTGGCTGGAATATGTCTGCTGACTGTGAGGTACAGGGTCAAAGTTTGCTCAGTGATGACGTATAGGGGGCGGACCGAACATTGCATATGTTTGCCCGCCGTGGCGAATGCGAACAAGCGATGTTCGCTGGGAACTGTTCGCCGGCGAATAGTTCGGGACATCTCTAGTTTTGTAGACATCTATGTGGAATCAGCTGATGACGGTGTAAAAAGAGTGCTCTTCTTCTTGGCGCTAACATTGACCTGTAAGGCGGAGTTCATATGTGAGTTATTTGGTCAGTTTTGGCCCCGTAACTGCCAAAAGTGAAGTGTGCAGTGATTCTAAGTGTGACGCCTGTCATCTGCATGTCATACGGACAGTATTATTTCACTACCAAAGCAGGCTCCCTATGCGTGTTACTGCAAGGCACAGTGTTCTACACCACTATGCAGCCAGGCAATAGCTGTTTTTTTAACCCAAAAATTTGGCAAACCGGCAAATCAATTTTTTTTAAATGTGTTAATCTCTACTGGAAATCCAATGCCAATGATGATTTTTTTAGATGAATTTCTTGAAATTAATCAGTATAAACATTTGATGCCGGCCTGAATCGATTTTATCAGAATCAAAGGTGCTCCAATTGACATGAAAATTTTTAAAATTGATATATGACAATCTGAGGTCATGTAAAACTCATATTTGTTATCTCGTCTTTTTTCTTTTAATGTATTTTTTTATTTTTTTAAGTTCTTTAACACATTGATAGCATAGTCAGAGTGACTATATAGCTATAGGTAAACATATGGGTAACGTTGATAACAAACAGTCTGTTTGAAAACACACTTTACCATTCCATTTGTTATGCTTTTTAAAATTAAAAAAACATTCCATAAATGTACCCTTATTTGCGGCAAATGTCTGCATTTGTTTATACACACACAGTAGTATTGGAAAAAGCAGTGGCTTGTTCTGAACAAGCAGTATTGCAGTGTGGAACCTCATGGATAAGACAGGAGATGTGCATCTGTGGCACTAGAGATAGCAGTAGTGGCACTAGAGGGAATATCAGCTGCAGTACAGTATGGAACACGGGGCAGGCAGCCACTGTTTCATCATTGTCCAGCAATAAATAGCTGCAGTCAGCAATGGCAGATCTACTCATTGTCATTAGCCAGGGATATGTAGAAATCCTCATGGATCCATGTGCTTGATTCCTTTTGACATGGGTAATGTTTTGGACACTTGTGCAGGACAATTCCCCCCCCCCCCCCCCCCCTTGGGTATGAAGACGTCACCTGCTACGCTGAAAACCCTCTGAGATTACACTGAAGGCTGGACAAAACAGTACAGTAATCAGTCTCCCCTGAAGTCCATGGGGTTAGGGTCATTTAGAAAATAAGAACATTAAAAAAATAGTTTTTAATAAAAAAAGAAAAGCTGTCCAGAAGTTCAAATATCATACAACAGAATTAAACTTTGGCCAAGGCACAGAATTGCAGAATTTTTACAGATAGTTAGCCAGAAGTACTACTGCTATAGAGAAGAATAAAACTTGGGTGTAGGAGCTGAACAGGAAATAATTTTTACAGACAGATGACTAGAAGTACCAATCACATAGAGAATACAATTTGGGTGAAGGCATGGAACTGTGCAACATTTCTAAATAGAGACAATTTTTATAGACAACTGGCCAGAAGTACCAGTGCAATACAGCAGAATAAAATTTTGGTGAAGGGCTGTAACTGAGTAATATTTATATTTTTTAAAATAATTTTTATTGGATTTTAAAGGTATACGGTAGTAATAATACTAAAAGGTACAGCATGTGCAAAACACTGAAATCGTAGCCTCTTGAGTACATTCACAGGCCATGACATGTATCATATTAAAAGGAAAATTGAGCATAAGGTGCCTGAAATGGTAGTTCAAAAGTTAAAGAAAAAACACAATGCAGTGTGAAACAATACAATGAACAAAAGCCATTATATCAAACAGTCCTAATTAAGAGAAAGGGACAAAGAAAATAATAGGTAGATATAAGCCAGCTAAGAGGCCTAATTTATTATAAGGATCAGCAATGATCTAAATCCTGGGTACTGAAAGCTGTTTCTTTGTCCCTCAAATCTAAGATACTTGGAAACCTCTGAATATTTGCCAAGGCTTCCATATGGTCACAAATTTATGAGGGGTGCACAGTTTCCAGTGTGCCAATAGTTCCAGTTGGTATAACTGCTTACCCCTTTTTATCCAGTGCTGAATCGCTGGAAGGTTATACTGTTTCCAGCAGGTGGCAATCATCAATCTAGCTATAGCCAGTAATAACTGGCATAACACTGGAGTATGCTTAGGTCCTTCAAAGAAAGAACAGGAAAAGGAAAGCAACACAGTCTTCTTCCAGCGGTGAACATGCCTCTTTTTTAGGCAGGGCCCCACAGACGTCGGAGAAATGCGGCGACGCATCATAAGAGGTGGTCGCAGACACAGACGGTATAGGCAGGCTGCGCAGCAACAAGGCTCGGCCTGCAATACCCAAAACCAATTTAGTGAAGAAAAAGTAGCGGTTGTCAATCTGTCTTCCCAGGACTTGACCCCCCTGCAAGTGAGTGTTTTATCAAAAGGTGTTTCGTTTTGTCCCAGTTCTACTGTGAACTGGTTCGATTTGGAATCCAGTTTGTTTTCGTTCTTTCGCCGCATTAAATTAAAAGTTTGGTTCCACAATAGGACTGAGCTTGAGAGACCCCAGAGTAGTGAATTCACTCTGGGCTCCCTCAATTTATTTCAGAAGAGCAATTTTTTACCCAACATTAATGAACCAGCGATAGAAGCATACATCATTGCTGTCCGACGGGGGTTGTCTGAGCTTTGGTCTTCCACACAGGGAGATTTGAGGTTCAGGCGCCCTAATCTGACCAGCGCTGAGGTTGAGGCCCTAGACGCACTTAGATCTGACCCCTCCCTTGTCTTGAAACCAGCAGACAAGGGTGGGGCGGTCGTAGTTATGGACACCTGTAAATATGTCAATGAGATCATGCGGCAGCTTGGGGATCCACAGGTATACAGAGTCTTGGATTCTGACCCCAGATTCAAAATAGCTGCTATTATACGCAGGTGTCTGGGAGATGCTGTGGTTGCTGGTATTATCGATGGGGGTCTGTGTGAATTTCTTGAGGTGGCACATCCAGTCACTCCGGTGATTTATGTGCTGCCCAAGATTCATAAGACCCTCATCGATCCCCCGGGACATCCTATAGTCTCGGGGTCTGATTCCATCTCCAGCAACATAGCTATCTTTCTGGACAAAACATTGCGGGAATTCTCCATTGGGGGGTCTTCCTATAACAAGACACCACAGATTTCCTTGTTAAATTACAACAAATTGATGTGCCGCATGACTCCTCCTTGACATTAGCATCATTCGATGTAACTTCATTGTACACATCCATTGTACATGAAAGTGGTATTCAGGCGGTCAGGAAAATGTTATTGACATCAACATATACTCCTCAAGCTTCCGAGTTCATCATCACCCTACTTGATATTGTTCTTCGACATAATTACTTTCTTTTTCAAGACACATTTTATTTGCAGTTGCGTGGCGTGGCAATGGGGTCTCACGTGGCCCCCACGTATGCAAATATTTTCATGCGGTGTTTTGAGGGGGATGTCGTCTTTCTATCCCACCACTTCAGACATGTGCTGAGGTGGTGGCGATACATCAACGACATCTTCCTCATATGGACTGGTAGTGAAGAGCAGTTGGTTGATTTTTATGCCTTTTTAAACAGCCATGACTCCAGTCTGCAATTCACTCTTGTCCATTCTAAAACTGATATTCTATTTTTGGATACCAAGGTTATACTATGTGGGGACGTGTTACAGACGGAGTTATATGTCAAACCCACTGATACTAACACCTTCTTGTGCTACAATAGTTTTCACCCTAGGAGAATGGTTGAGTCATTACCATTCTCCCAGTTTCTTAGGGTGAGACGTATTGTGTCTGACGACCACTTGTCTGACGTGACCCTTGAATCCATGGCTCATAGGTTTCGCAGTAGGGGTTACCCACAATGATTATTCAATTAACATATGAACAAGGTTCGCTTATTGAAACGTGATTAGGCATTGTCACAATGTAAGAATATTCAAAAAACTGACAGAATTCCTTTTGTGTCTATATACAGCGAGTTGAGCCCTCAGATCAATAAAGTACTCAGGAGACAATGGGACCTCTTGAGCTCTTGTTTTAAGGGTATCCCAGAGTTCCAGTGCCCACCACTTTTCTCCTATCGGCACTCAAGAAACTTTAGGGATCAGTTGGTTAAAGCCGACATGGGTCCTAGGGTGTCCTTGAAACAGACAATCTTGACACAACCCGGCCTGGGGTGTTTCCCCTGCTTGGGTTGTGTCAATTGCAGATACATCAGAAAGGGGAAGGTTTTTGTACATCCCAGTACAGGTGCATCATATGACATTTCGTTTCACCTTACATGCAACTCCAGTTATGTTATATGTTTTATCTTGCCCATGTAACTTGTTGTATGTGGGTGAAACGACAACGGACCTCAAGACACTGTTAAATAACCACCGCTTGAGTATTAGGAAAAAACGTGTGGATTTACCAGTATCAAGACATTTCTCTGAGGCTCAACACAGAGAGAATGATCTTAGATGCTGGATTGTCGATCACATACCCCAACCCAGACGTGGGGGTGATAGGTCCAAAATGCTTAAACGTCGGAAACTGAGCTGGATCCATAGACTGGACAGCCTAAAACCTAAAGGCTTGAATATTGAGTTCTATTTTGGTGATGTGGTGTGAGGGGTGGTTTGCCTCCAATAGTCATCAGGTTAATGTTCAGTATCGTGTGTACACACTAAGAGATTATTAACATCTGTTTCAAGTTTTTTCTTTGTTTAAAAATATATATTCATATATTTTTCCATTTTGTTTCTAGATCACCATTTTACACTTCAGCACTTCTTTGGGCAGGAGCAAGTGGAGGAATTGGACACAGCATCATACATAGGAGCGTTATTTCCATGGGCTATGTGCATATTATTTATTATATTTTTATTGTGTTTTTTATATTTTTCCATATCGCTAGGACAGGCGAACCTCCTGTGACTTGTATATATACACATGTTCTGTTGTACTGGTTTGCGGCGATGCAGCCCAGATTCTCTCCTCTGGCCGACTGGTTTTACCCCCTGTGGCATCTGTATACCTGGAGAGGAGAGCCCTCTTGAGTGAAAGTTGCGGTATGACACCCATGGTATGTACCTATTTACACACTGCGGTTTCCGTGTGTGTACAGGATTGATACCTGGGTATGGGTTGTTGACACATTGGTTCTCCTTGTTGTCACTACCTGTCTTAACCGCCACACTCTGGTTCCATACAGGTTTGATGCTTAAATATACCTTAGTATGCTGCTACACAGGTCAATGGTATTTCTCCAGCTTTAAAGATGGCACCTTATAACATGGATTGATACTGGGCATGCGTCGTGACCAGTCAAGGGCGTCTTGATGACGCAATGATGTCGGCAAGCTTTGATGACGTTTCTAGTCCGGGATGAAGGTTACGCCGCGCCTGAGTGTTGGAATGACCACAATGATGTATAGCCACATGGAATGTCTCCAGGTGATGTCGGATATGTCCATATTTCCTTGCTCCTACTCCGTCCTCTACATGTATGCGGTACTGGACACACGCATCGATTAGTTATGTTTACCAATTTATAAATGCACTTGTAATGTGTAATTTTGTGATATATATGTTTTTCACTTTAGCACTCAGTGTTTTGTACTTTTTTTATATGCCATTATGACACTGATTTGTTTTGTTCACACACCCGATGTGGGATGTGTCTTCAGGATTTGCTCACATGTTTGTAATTATGTAACCACCCCCAGAGATGGGTGTGTCTTTGTGTCACGAGGGTGTCAAGAGCCACATCTGACTCCGTTATACCCGGGGTCAGGAAGTCGCAGCGGGTGGCTGCGCGCTCTATGTCTAAAGATCACGTTGTTTCTTTTTTTTTTTTTTTTTTAAGGTTTTATTGAATAAATCAATACAATACAAAAATAGAGCAGAAGAGAAGTAAACAAAACTCCTCTACTCTTAAATATAAGAAAACGGAATACAGGTCTGTCAAATATCAAATATACAGTAAGTATGATAAGCTAGCATCCAAGGGGTTAGTCGGTATAGAATATCCCATGGGAATATGGAAAGTACACTTCAGAAAAAGCACATGTAAGAACCAGGTGGCAATTATTGATTTAAAATTTCTGTATAATACCTTAGGTCTTAATGATACGTTCCATCCGAGACGGTCCCGAGCGGGAGCAGCAACACCGTCTGAGCAACTCAACTCCCAACAATCCAAGAAGGGTTAGGAGATAAGCGGGTGGGGATATAGATGGGGTATGCCCTAGATGCTGTATATCTAAGGATAATGTTGATAGTGCTAATCTCTGACTAATAGCCCCTGAAGGAAATCCATTGACTCCAGTTCTTTAGAAACTTATGATGAGATCTCAGTTCCCATGAGGATAACTCCTCTAATCTGTAAATTTGATCTATTTTCTGTTACCATTGATCCAAAGAAGGAACTTCGGAGGACAACCATAGTGTAGGTATCAGCAATTTTGCAGCATTCACTAGATGTTTGAAAAGAAGTAGGTTAGGGGGGGAGGGGTTACGAGGATAAAGATTCAGGAGGGCAACTTCCGGAGACGGCATAATATTGGAATTGCAAATCTTGTTACTGATTTGAAAAACCTTTTCCCACCATTTAAGTAAGATTGGGCAGGTCCACCATATGTGGATAAAAGCGCCCCTTTCTTTTGAGCATCTCCAACATGTGTCAGATGCTGTAACTGAATATAAGCATGTCTTGTCGGGGGTTTTATACCATCTTGTAATGATTTTATAGTTATTCTCCTGAATCCTGACACACCTTGAAGATTTATGTGAAGAGTTATATATGATGCCGATATCCTCCGGTGAGAGACTTATATTTAGGTCTTTTTCCCAAAGTCTTATGAAAGCAGGCGTTAGTGCTTCAGGAGGAGTTCTCAGCTTGTTGTACCATTGTGAGATCAGTTTATGTGGGGTGGAGTCATGAGAGATAATATGTTCAAGCCAGGGATTAGGGCGTAACAATGTGTGAAAATGTACGTTTTGAGACATGTATGCCCTTAAAAAATGGAGCCCATTAAAACTTGAGAGAGGGCTTTTTAGGAGATCACAAATCTCTTTTATGGAGAGTAGTTTGCCTTCTTTGTATAAATCTATCAGTTTAAGATTAGACTGAGTAATTTCAGTGGGAAGGCTGCTCTGTAAGGCCTGGGGGGCTAGGTGAAAAATATCCTCTATTTTGAGGACTGGAGATGGGAGTGGGGAGCTTAAGGACGATTTTTGTAAGGTGTACCACGCATTCAGAGTGGCTTTCATAACTGTAGTAATATTAGGATGGGGGGGCAGTGAAGACATGCGTCCCAGTAGAGCCGCTCTGAACGGAAGTTCCAACAAGGACTCTTCCATTGGGACCCAAGATTTCTGCTTGGGGGCCGTTAACCAGTCTACTACTCTGGTGAGTAAAATAGCTCTGCCATAGAGTTCAGGGTCTGGTAAAGCTATTCCTCCCCTCTCTCTCGGATAAGACAAAGATTTGTATGACGTTCTGGCCTTTTTCTTGTTCCATATAAAGGAACGAAACATGGACTTAAGTTTAGAGTAATATGTGGAAGGAATGGGGATTGGTAAGGTTTGTTGGAGGTAGGTAAGTTTAGGGATGATGAGTGACATTAATATGTTTTTCCTCCCGAACCACGAGAGTATAGGGATATCAAGAGAAGTTAAATCTTCCTCCAATTTATTTTGGAGAGGGATATAGTTCAGGTTAAAGAGTTGATTGGGATCTGTACTCATTTTGATGCCTAGATAGGTTAGATAAGGAGAGGACCAGTTAAATGGTGAACACGCTTCTAGCTGACTTTTCAAAGACTTTTTAAGTCCTGTGGATATTATTAGTGATTTATTGTGATTCACCTTAAAATTAGAAAGTGATCCATATGTTTCAAAATGGTCATAAATTTTCGGGAGAGCCATTTCGGGGTTACTTATTATTAGAAGCAAGTCGTCCGCGAATGCGGCTACTTTGTGCTGTTGGTCTCCTAAATTTATTCCCAATATGTCAACATCCATCCGAATAGTCTGTAGAAGAGGTTCTAAGGCAAGAACAAACAGGAGGGGAGATAGAGGGCAGCCTTGCCGGGTGCCATTACTAATTCTAAAAGAATTTGACAGGGTATCGTTGACCCTTACTGAAGCTGAGGCATGTTGATACATTGCTTTTATTGCTGCTATGAAGGGGAGGGGGAAATTACGAGATTGCAGCGCCGCATACATGAAGGACCAGTTGACTCTGTCAAATGCCTTCTCAGCATCTGTGCTGAGAAGGACCAAAGGTAGGCCTTTCCTCTTGACATAGTGTATAATGTTGAGGATACGAGCCGTGTTATCTTTCCCTTCTCTTTTTTTCACGAAACCTACTTGGTCTCTGTGGATTAATGAGGGGAGAAGTTTTGATAATCTGTTTGCGAGCATCTTAGCTAGAAGTTTTAAATCGATATTGAGAAGAGAGATGGGCCTATAGTTGGGACAAAGAGAATGATCTTTACCTTCCTTGGGTATTAAGGTGATGTGAGCTTTGGTCATGTCTGTCGATAATGGTATACCCCGCAGGGCGCTATTGTATACTGGTATAAGATGTGGGATTAGTACTTCATGAAAAGATAAGTAGTAGGGTATGGGGAACCCATCCGGGCCTGGGCATTTCCCTTTGGGGGAGTTTTTAATGGCTTGTAGGAGTTCATCTGAAGAAAATGGGGAAGCTAAGTGAGCTTTATCCTGTTCCGAGAGAGAGGAGAGGGCCAAACCATTAAAATATGAAGTAAGAGATGGCGGGACCACTGTATCATTGGAGGAAGATTGCATTGGATTAATATTATAAAGAGATTCGTAATAGTCTCTAAATAATGAAGCAATTTTACTTGGATCAAAGGTTAGAGCACCCTCTGGAGTCTTTAGTTTATGTATGTAATTACTTAGTTTTCTACGTTTAAGTCTGGACATCATATATCGAGAAGCTTTATTTCCGTGGGCAAATATTTTATATTGTGAATGTAGGTAAAGTTTGGCAGAGGCCGTGTTTAACAGATTTTTGATGGCAGCCCTACATGAAGAAAGTTCCATTAAGTGTGATTCTAATTGGGATTTTTTGTGGACACTCTCCAGGTGACTAATTTTTTCATAGAGGGCGTCTAACTGTTTTTGTCTCTCTTTTTTGAGATGGGCCCCTAAACTGATACAGTGGCCCCTTATAAATGCTTTATGGGCATCCCAAATTGTTTGAGGCGTAACCTCAGGAGTACAATTTGTTTTGAAATATTCTTCAAGAAGGTCTTTTAGTTTAGATTTAGTGGCTGGCAGATTGGTGAGTTGCTCATTGAATCGCCAATGACTGGAGGGTTTATGGCTAAGGGGAGATTTCATATGCAAATATATGGGAGCATGATCCGAGAGGATTATAGATCCTATATCAGCTCTAGAGCATAAATGGAGATGTTCCTTTGAGATGAATAAATGATCTAGACGTTGATACGATCTGTGTAGTGATGAATAGAAAGTGTAATCTCTAGAATCCGGATACATGGTGCGCCAGACATCTATTAGGTGAGCCTTGGCTAGTGACCTTAATAGAGAACGGATTCCCTTTTGGGATTGGGCTGATTTGTGCGAGGAGGAGTCAATGAAGGGGTTTATGACCAGGTTAAAATCCCCCCCAACTACTGTAATGCCATCCCTAAAAGACTCTATTTTTAGAAGAATTGACTTGAGCCAGGATATCTGACGTTTGTTTGGAGCGTAGATATTTATAAAGGTATATAGGTGTTGGCCTATCTTGCCTTTAATCATAATAAAACGACCTTCCGGGTCACATAGCTGATCATCTAAGATGAAGGGTATCTTGCTCTGGAAGCCGATACTGACTCCTTTAGAGTTGGACTTGGGGGAACCACAATGAAACCACGTAGGATAAAATGAGAAGGATAAATTGGGGAAGTGTTGGGACTTAAAATGTGTTTCTTGTAAAAAGATTACGTTCACTTTGTCTCTCCTCAACATCCCAAAGATCTGGCTCCGCTTAGAAGGCGAGTTGCAGCCCTTAACGTTATAAGAGGCAATGCTAATAGCCATTATGGGGGTGATGAGGAGTGGCAGAGCAACGAGTCAGATACTTATGTGAGGATTCAATGAAGGTGAATTGCCCAGAGTACTTAGCGTTTAAACGAGACGATAGTGTTGGTAGCCGCTGGCTCGGAGGTAGGAAGGACCGCCCCGGATGAACATACCACTGTATATTGAGAGACCTGTGTAGAACAAAATAAGACAAATACAAATTGAACAAAAGAGAAACTATAAGAACCATATTCAATGGGTCTTGAAAGACTTATCAGGTGGGGGGAAGTGGCAAATGCCATTTGTAGACCCGGTTCACAACACTAACTATCATCTTAGCTAGTGATTATAATCAATTGTTATTATTAAGGGTAAATAGGATGAAATTAAATAGGTTGTGCCTTTAGCACATAAGGTTTATCCTCACCGGTGAACCAAAATGAAGCCAGGGGCCGCTGAATACATAAAAGTATAACAAAACTTAAGCGCTAGTAAAGCAGTGTGACATGATACCGGCCACACATTAAATCATCGCAGAGAAAAAGAACACGGCGATAATGTGTGGTCGGGAGCATCGTCAGTGACCAACGAGTATATGATCAGGTCTCGTTAAGTAAGGGATATTTGAGGGTCATATTTCAAATATGTTGTAACTAAGGCCGCTGAATACATAGGAAATAAAACCTAAATAGAGCGAATAAAGTATGATCCTATGCTGCCGACTACACACTGAATCATCGCCCAAATAAGAAAGCACATAGACAGTGTGTCGCCGGGAGCACCGTCAGTGACTGCTGAAAACAGACCTCAGCTTCATTGCCCTAAAACTAGCATCCAAAGGTAATTTCAACTATGGTGTAGGTATAAGCTTAAGGTCACTTGGTACTTATAGGATAGAGCATAGACAGTATGAATAAGCCTGACTTTACATTGCCGGCTACCCACTGAGTCATCGCATCAATAAGAAAGCACAGAGACACTGCGTAGCCGGGAGTGCTGACAGGAATCGCTGTCTACCAGTTAGAACTACAGAACTCTAAAAATACTATAAGTGGTTTTCAAAAGAGGCTTATTTATAAGCTTAAGGCCGCTGGATACATAGATAGAGCATAGGTAATTTGGATACGCGTAACATCGCACTGCCGGGCACACACTGAGTCATCGCATAGAAAGGCAAGCACAGAGTCACTGTGGGACCGGGAGTATCGTCTAGGATAGAGTTGAGCGAACACCTGGATGTTCGGGTTCGAGAAGTTCGGCCGAACATCCCGGAAATGTTCGGGTTCGGGATCCGAACCCGATCCGAACTTCGTCCCGAACCCGAACCCCATTGAAGTCAATGGGGACCCGAACTTTTCGGCACTAAAACGGCTGTAAAACAGCCCAGGAAAGGGCTAGAGGGCTGCAAAAGGCAGCAACATGTAGGTAAATCCCCTGCAAACAAATGTGGATAGGGAAATGAATTAAAATAAAAATTAAATAAATAAAAATTAACCAAAATCAATTGGAGAGAGGTTCCATAGCAGAGAATCTGGCTTCCCGTCACCCACCACTGGAACAGTCCATTCTCAGATATTTAGGCCCCGGCACCCAGGCAGAGGAGAGAGGTCCCGTAACAGACAATCTGGCTTCATGTCAGCAGAGAATCAGTCTTCATGTCATAGCAGAGAATCAGGCTTCACGTCACCCACCACTGTAAGAGTCCATTTTCATAAATTTAGGCCCAGCACCCAGGCAGAGGAGAGAGGTCCCGTAACAGAGGATCTGGCTTCATGTCAGCAGAGAATCAGTCTGCATGTCATAGCAGAGAATCAGGCTTCACGTCAGCCACCACTGCAACAGTCCATTGTCATAAATTTAGGCCCAGCACCCAGGCAGAGGAGAGAGGTCCCGTAACAGAGGATCTGGCTTCATGTCAGCAGAGAATCAGTCTGCATGTCATAGCAGAGAATCAGGCTTCACGTCAGCCACCACTGCAACAGTCCATTGGCATATATTTAGGCCCAGCACCCAGGCAGAGGAGAGAGGTCCCGTAACAGAGGATCTGGCTTCATGTCAGCAGAGAATCAGTCTGCATGTCATAGCAGAGAATGAGGCTTCACGTCAGCCACCACTGCAACAGTCCATTGGCATATATTTAGGCCTAGCACCCAGGCAGAGGAGAGAGGTCCCGTAACAGACAATCTGGCTTCATGTCAGCAGAGAATCAGTCTGCATGTCATAGCAGAGAATGAGGCTTCACGTCAGCCACCACTGCAACAATCCATTGGCATATATTTAGGCCTAGCACACAGGCAGAGGAGAGAGGTCCCGTAACAGACAATCTGGCTTCATGTCAGCAGAGAATTAGTCTGCATGTCATAGCAGAGAATGAGGCTTCACGTCAGCCACCACTGCAACAGTCCATTGGCATATATTTAGGCCTAGCACACAGGCAGAGGAGAGAGGTCCCGTAACAGAAAATCTGGCTTCATGTCAGCAGAGAATCAGTCTGCATGTCATAGCAGAGAATGAGGCTTCACGTCACCCACCACTGCAACAGTCCATTTTCATAAATTTAGGCCCAGCACCCAGGCAGAGGAGAGAGGTCCCGTAACAGAGGATCTGGCTTCATGTCAGCAGAGAATCAGTCTGCATGTCATAGCAGAGAATCAGGCTTCACGTCAGCCACCACTGCAACAGTCCATTGTCATAAATTTAGGCCCAGCACCCAGGCAGAGGAGAGAGGTCCCGTAACAGACAATCTGGCTTCATGTCAGCAGAGAATTAGTCTGCATGTCATAGCAGAGAATGAGGCTTCACGTCAGCCACCACTGCAACAGTCCATTGTCATAAATTTAGGCCCAGCACCCAGGCAGAGGAGAGAGGTCCCGTAACAGAGGATCTGGCTTCATGTCAGCAGAGAATCAGTCTGCATGTCATAGCAGAGAATCAGGCTTCACGTCAGCCACCACTGCAACAGTCCATTGTCATAAATTTAGGCCCAGCACCCAGGCAGAGGAGAGAGGTCCCGTAACAGACAATCTGGCTTCATGTCAGCAGAGAATTAGTCTGCATGTCATAGCAGATAATGAGGCTTCACGTCAGCCACCACTGCAACAGTCCATTGGCATATATTTAGGCCTAGCACCCAGGCAGAGGAGAGAGGTCCCGTAACAGAGGATCTGGCTTCATGTCAGCAGAGAATCAGTCTGCATGTCATAGCAGAGAATCAGGCTTCACGTCAGACACCACTGCAACAGTCCATTGTCATAAATTTAGGCCCAGCACCCAGGCAGAGGAGAGAGGTCCCGTAACAGACAATCTGGCTTCATGTCAGCAGAGAATTAGTCTGCATGTCATAGCAGAGAATGAGGCTTCACGTCAGCCACCACTGCAACAGTCCATTGGCATATATTTAGGCCCAGCACCCAGGCAGAGGAGAGAGGTCCCGTAACAGACAATCTGGCTTCATGTCAGCGGAGAATTAGTCTGCATGTCATAGCAGAGAATGAGGCTTCACGTCAGCCACCACTGCAACAGTCCATTGGCATATATTTAGGCCTAGCACACAGGCAGAGGAGAGAGGTCCCGTAACAGACAATCTGGCTTCATGTCAGCAGAGAATCAGTCTGCATGTCATAGCAGAGAATGAGGCTTCACGTCACCCACCACTGCAACAGTCCATTGGCATATATTTAGGCCTAGCACACAGGCAGAGCAGAGAGGTCCCGTAACAGACAATCTGGCTTCATGTCAGCAGAGAATCAGTCTGCATGTCATAGCAGAGAATGAGGCTTCACGTCACCCACCACTGCAACAGTCCATTTTCATAAATTTAGGCCCAGCACCCAGGCAGAGGAGAGAGGTCCCGTAACAGACAATCTGGCTTCATGTCAGCAGAGAATTAGTCTGCATGTCATAGCAGAGAATGAGGCTTCACGTCAGCCACCACTGCAACAGTCCATTGGCATATATTTAGGCCTAGCACCCAGGCAGAGGAGAGAGGTCCCGTAACAGAGGATCTGGCTTCATGTCAGCAGAGAATCAGTCTGCATGTCATAGCAGAGAATCAGGCTTCACGTCAGCCACCACTGCAACAGTCCATTGTCATAAATTTAGGCCCAGCACCCAGGCAGAGGAGAGAGGTCCCGTAACAGACAATCTGGCTTCATGTCAGCAGAGAATTAGTCTGCATGTCATAGCAGAGAATGAGGCTTCACGTCAGCCACCACTGCAACAGTCCATTGGCATATATTTAGGCCTAGCACACAGGCAGAGGAGAGGTTCATTCAACTTTGGGTAGCATCGCAATATAATGGTAAAATGAAAATAAAAATAGGATTGAATGAGGAAGTGCCCTGGAGTCCAATAATATATGGTTATGGGGAGGTAGTTAATGTCTAATCTGGACAAGGGACGGACAGGTCCTGTGGGATCCATGCCTGGTTCATTTTTATGAACGTCAGCTTGTCCACATTGGCTGTAGACAGGCGGCTGCGTTTGTCTGTAATGACGCCCCCTGCCGTGCTGAATACACGTTCAGACAAAACGCTGGCTGCCGGGCAGGCCAGCACCTCCAAGGCATAAAAGGCTAGCTCTGGCCACGTGGACAATTTAGAGACCCAGAAGTTGAATGGGGCCGAACCATCAGTCAGTACGTGGAGGGGTGTGCACACGTACTGTTCCACCATGTTAGTGAAATGTTGCCTCCTTCTAACACGTTGCGTATCAGGTGGTGGTGCAGTTAGCTGTGGCGTGTTGACAAAAGTTTTCCACATCTCTGCCATGCTAACCCTGCCCTCAGAGGAGCTGGCCGTGACACAGCTGCCTTGGCGACCTCTTGCTCCTCCTCTGCCTTGGCCTTGGGCTTCCACTTGTTCCCCTGTGACATTTGGGAATGCTCTCAGTAGCGCGTCTACCAACGTGCGCTTGTACTCGCGCATCTTCCTATCACGCTCCAGTGCAGGAAGTAAGGTGGGCACATTGTCTTTGTAGCGTGGATCCAGCAGGGTGGCAACCCAGTAGTCCGCACAGGTTAAAATGTGGGCAACTCTGCTGTCGTTGCGCAGGCACTGCAGCATGTAGTCGCTCATGTGTGCCAGGCTGCCCAGGGGTAAGGACAAGCTGTCCTCTGTGGGAGGCGTATCGTCATCGTCCTGCCTTTCCCCCCAGCCACGCACCAGTGATGGACCCGAGCTGCGTTGGGTGCCACCCCGCTGTGACCATGCTTCATCCTCATCCTCCTCCACCTCCTCCTCATCCTCGTCCTCCTCGTCCTCCAGTAGTGGGCCCTGGCTGGCCACATTTGTACCTGGCCTCTGCTGTTGCCAAAAACCTCCCTCTGAGTCACTTCGAAGAGACTGGCCTGAAAGTGCTAAAAATGACCCCTCTTCCTCCTCCTCCTCCTCCTCCTCCTGGGCCACCTCCTCTTCCATCATCGCCCTAAGTGTTTTCTCAAGGAGACATAGAAGTGGTATTGTAACGCTGATAACGGTGTCATCGCCACTGGCCATGTTGGTGGAGTACTCGAAACAGCGCAACAGGGCACACAGGTCTCGCATGGAGGCCCAGTCATTGGTGGTGAAGTGGTGCTGTTCTGTAGTGCGACTGAACCGTGCGTGCTGCAGCTGAAACTCCACTATGGCCTGCTGCTGCTCGCACAGTCTGTCCAGCATGTGCAAGGTGGAGTTCCACCTGGTGGGCACGTCGCATATGAGGCGGTGAGCGGGAAGGCCGAAGTTACGCTGTAGCGCAGACAGGCGAGCAGCAGCAGGATGTGAACGCCGGAAGCGCGAACAGACGGCCCGCACTTTATGCAGCAGCTCTGACATGTCGGGGTAGTTGTGAATGAACTTCTGCACCACCAAATTCAGCACATGCGCCAAGCAAGGGATGTGCGTCAAATTGGCTAGTCCCAGAGCTGCAACGAGATTTCGCCCATTATCACACACCACCAGGCCGGGCTTGAGGCTCACCGGCAGCAACCACTCGTCGGTCTGTTGTTCAATACCCCGCCACAACTCCTGTGCGGTGTGGGGCCTGTCCCCCAAACATATGAGTTTCAGAATGGCCTGCTGACGTTTACCCCGGGCTGTGCTGAAGTTGGTGGTGAAGGTGTGTGGCTGACTGGATGAGCAGGTGGAAGAAGAGGAGGAGGAAGCCGAGAAGGAGGAGGTGGCAACAGGAGGCAAAGAATGTTGCCCTGCGATCCTTGGCGGCGGAAGGACGTGCGCCAAACAGCTCTCCGCCTGGGGCCCAGCTGCCACTACATTTACCCAGTGTGCAGTTAGGGAGCTATAGCGTCCCTGGCCGTGCTTACTGGTCCACGTATCTGTGGTTAGGTGGACCTTGCTACAGATGGCGTTGCGCAGTGCACACTTGATTTTATCGGATACTTGGTTGTGCAGGGAAGGCACGGCTCTCTTGGAGAAGTAGTGCCGGCTGGGAACAACATACTGTGGGACAGCAAGCGACATGAGCTGTTTGAAGCTGTCTGTGTCCACCAGCCTAAATGACAGCATTTCATAGGCCAGTAGTTTAGAAATGCTGGCATTCAGGGCCAGGGATCGAGGGTGGCTAGGTGGGAATTTACGCTTTCTATCAAATGTTTGTGAGATGGAGAGCTGAACGCTGGCGTGTGACATGGTTGAGACGCTTGGTGACGGAGGTGGTGGTGGTGGTGTTGGTGGTACATCCCCTGTTTGCTGGGCGGCAGGTGCCAACGTTCCTCCAGAGGCGGAGGAAGAGGCCGAGGCGGCAGCAGCAGAATAGGCCGAGGCGGCAGCAGCAGAAGAGGTAGCAGGGGGAGCCTGAGTGACTTCCTTGGTTTTAAGGTGTTTACTCCACTGCAGTTCATGCTTTGCATGCAGGTGCCTGGTCATGCAGGTTGTGCTCAGGTTCAGAACGTTAATGCCTCGCTTTAGGCTCTGATGGCACAGCGTGCAAACCACTCGGGTCTTGTCGTCAGCACATTGTTTGAAGAAGTGCCATGCCAGGGAACTCCTTGAAGCTGCCTTTGGGGTGCTCGGTCCCAGATGGCGGCGGTCAGTAGCAGGCGGAGTCTCTTGGTGGCGGGTGTTCTGCTTTTGCCCACTGCTCCCTCTTTTGCTACGCTGTTGGCTCGGTCTCACCACTGCCTCTTCCTCCGAACTGTGAAAGTCAGTGGCACGACCTTCATTCCATGTGGGGTCTAGGACCTCATCGTCCCCTGCATCGTCTTACACCCAGTCTTGATCCCTGACCTCCTGTTCAGTCTGCACACTGCAGAAAGACGCAGCAGTTGGCACCTGTGTTTCAGTCATCATCAGAGACATGCTGAGGTGGTATTCCCATGTCCTCATCATCAGGAAACATAAGTGGTTGTGCGTCAGTGCATTCTATGTCTTTCACCGCTGGGGAAGGGCTAGGTGGATGCCCTTGGGAAACCCTGCCAGCGGAGTCTTCAAACAGCATAAGAGACTGCTGCATAACTTGAGGCTGAGACAGTTTCCCTGGTATGCATGGGGGTGATGTGACAGACTGATGGGGTTGGTTTTCAGGCGCCATCTGTGCGCTTTCTGCAGAAGACTGGGTGGGAGATAATGTGAACGTGCTGGATCCACTGTCGGCCACCCAATTGACTAATGCCTGTACCTGCTCAGGCCTTACCATCCTTAGAACGGCATTGGGCCCCACCATATATCGCTGTAAATTCTGGCGGCTACTGGGACCTGAGGTAGTTGGTACACTAGGACGTGTGGATGTCGCAGAACGGCCACGTCCTCTCCCAGCACCAGAGGGTCCACTAACACCACCACGACCATGTCCACGTCCGCGTCCCTTACTAGATGTTTTTCTCATTGTTATGGTTCACCACAACAACAAATATATTATTTGGCCCAATGTATTGTATTCAAATAGAGCGGGATATAAATTTGAGGCCTAGTATTTAGGCGCTGGGTGACCGGTATGGATTTAGTGACAGAATTAGACTTGGAAATGCATAGAAGCGTGTGTGTGAAGTTATTCTGAATGACCCTATGTGCACCTTGAATATTATATACCCTTTTTGGGATAGATTTCAAATAGCTCTGATATAGCAGGAACCACTAAATTATGAAATTGCTAAATTGGGAATTGTACTTCAACCCAGAACAAAAAATGTGCTTTGACGGACACTAAATAACTTTCCCAGCTACAACAGGACAGCGGTAACGAGAGATTTAGCGGGATATAAATTTGAGGCCTAGTATTTAGGCGCTGGGTGACCGGTATGGATTTAGTGACAGAATTAGACTTGGAAATGCACAGTAGCGTGTGTGTGAAGTTATTCTG
Organism: Bufo gargarizans; assembly: GCF_014858855.1. Lineage (NCBI taxonomy): Eukaryota > Metazoa > Chordata > Amphibia > Anura > Bufonidae > Bufo > Bufo gargarizans. The sequence goes on along the minus strand of NC_058085.1, from coordinate 209,506,734 downwards.
AATGACCCTATGTGCACCTTGAATATTATATACCCTTTTAGGGATAGATTTCAAATAGCTCTGATATAGCAGGAACCACTAAATTATGAAATTGCTAAATTGGGAATTGTACTTCAACCCAGAACAAAAAATGTGCTTTGACGGACACTAAATAACTTTCCCAGCTACAACAGGACAGCGGTTACGAGAGATTTAGCGGGATATAAATTTGAGGCCTAGTATTTAGGCGCTGGGTGACCGGTATGGATTTAGTGACAGAATTAGACTTGGAAATGCACAGTAGCGTGTGTGTGAAGTTATTCTGAATGACCCTATGTGCACCTTGAATATTATATACCCTTTTTGGGATAGATTTCAAATAGCTCTGATATAGCAGGAACCACTAAATTATGAAATTGCTAAATTGGGAATTGTACTTCAACCCAGAACAAAAAATGTGCTTTGACGGACACTAAATAACTTTCCCAGCTACAACAGGACAGCGGTAACGAGAGATTTAGCGGGATATAAATTTGAGGCCTAGTATTTAGGCGCTGGGTGACCGGTATGGATTTAGTGACAGAATTAGACTTGGAAATACACAGTAGCGTGTGTGTGAAGTTATTCTGAATGACCCTATGTGCACCTTGAATATTATATACCCTTTTAGGGATAGATTTCAAATAGCTCTGATATAGCAGGAACCACTAAATTATGAAATTGCTAAATTGGGAATTGTACTTCAACCCAGAACAAAAAATGTGCTTTGACGGACACTAAATAACTTTCCCAGCTACAACAGGACAGCGGTAACGAGAGATTTAGCGGGATATAAATTTGAGGCCTAGTATTTAGGCGCTGGGTGACCGGTATGGATTTAGTGACAGAATTAAACTTGGAAATGCACAGTAGCGTGTGTGTGAAGTTATTCTGAATGACCCTATGTGCACCTTGAATATTATATACCCTTTTTGGGATAGATTTCAAATAGCTCTGATATAGCAGGAACCACTAAATTATGAAATTGCTAAATTGGGAATTGTACTTCAACCCAGAACAAAAAATGTGCTTTGACGGACACTAAATAACTTTCCCAGCTACAACAGGACAGCGGTAACGAGAGATTTAGCGGGATATAAATTTGAGGCCTAGTATTTAGGCGCTGGGTGACCGGTATGGATTTAGTGACAGAATTAGACTTGGAAATGCACAGTAGCGTGTGTGTGAAGTTATTCTGAATGACCCTATGTGCACCTTGAATATTATATACCCTTTTAGGGATAGATTTCAAATAGCTCTGATATAGCAGGAACCACTAAATTATGAAATTGCTAAATTGGGAATTGTACTTCAACCCAGAACAAAAAATGTGCTTTGACGGACACTAAATAACTTTCCCAGCTACAACAGGACAGCGGTAACGAGAGATTTAGCGGGATATAAATTTGAGGCCTAGTATTTAGGCGCTGGGTGACCGGTATGGATTTAGTGACAGAATTAGACTTGGAAATGCACAGTAGCGTGTGTGTGAAGTTATTCTGAATGACCCTATGTGCACCTTGAATATTATATACCCTTTTTGGGATAGATTTCAAATAGCTCTGATATAGCAGGAACCACTAAATTATGAAATTGCTAAATTGGGAATTGTACTTCAACCCAGAACAAAAAATGTGCTTTGACGGACACTAAATAACTTTCCCAGCTACAACAGGACAGCGGTAACGAGAGATTTAACGGGATATAAATTTGAGGCCTAGTATTTAGGCGCTGGGTGACCGGTATGGATTTAGTGACAGAATTAGACTTGGAAATGCACAGTAGCGTGTGTGTGAAGTTATTCTGAATGACCCTATGTGCACCTTGAATATTATATACCCTTTTAGGGATAGATTTCAAATAGCTCTGATATAGCAGGAACCACTAAATTATGAAATTGCTAAATTGGGAATTGTACTTCAACCCAGAACAAAAAATGTGCTTTGACGGACACTAAATAACTTTCCCAGCTACAACAGGACAGCGGTAACGAGAGATTTAGCGGGATATAATTTGAGGCCTAGTATTTAGGCGCTGGGTGACCGGTATGGATTTAGTGACAGAATTAGACTTGGAAATGCACAGTAGCGTGTGTGTGAAGTTATTCTGAATGACCCTATGTGCACCTTGAATATTATATACCCTTTTAGGGATAGATTTCAAATAGCTCTGATATAGCAGGAACCACTAAATTATGAAATTGCTAAATTGGGAATTGTACTTCAACCCAGAACAAAAAATGTGCTTTGACGGACACTAAATAACTTTCCCAGCTACAACAGGACAGCGGTAACGAGAGATTTAGCGGGATATAAATTTGAGGCCTAGTATTTAGGCGCTGGGTGACCGGTATGGATTTAGTGACAGAATTAGACTTGGAAATGCACAGTAGCGTGTGTGTGAAGTTATTCTGAATGACCCTATGTGCACCTTGAATATTATATACCCTTTTAGGGATAGATTTCAAATAGCTCTGATATAGCAGGAACCACTAAATTATGAAATTGCTAAATTGGGAATTGTACTTCAACCCAGAACAAAAAATGTGCTTTGACGGACACTAAATAACTTTCCCAGCTACAACAGGACAGCGGTAACGAGAGATTTAGCGGGATATAAATTTGAGGCCTAGTATTTAGGCGCTGGGTGACCGGTATGGATTTAGTGACAGAATTAGACTTGGAAATGCACAGTAGCGTGTGTGTGAAGTTATTCTGAATGACCCTATGTGCACCTTGAATATTATATACCCTTTTTGGGATAGATTTCAAATAGCTCTGATATAGCAGGAACCACTAAATTATGAAATTGCTAAATTGGGAATTGTACTTCAACCCAGAACAAAAAATGTGCTTTGACGGACACTAAATAACTTTCCCAGCTACAACAGGACAGCGGTAACGAGAGATTTAGCGGGATATAAATTTGAGGCCTAGTATTTAGGCGCTGGGTGACCGGTATGGATTTAGTGACAGAATTAGACTTGGAAATGCACAGTAGCGTGTGTGTGAAGTTATTCTGAATGACCCTATGTGCACCTTGAATATTATATACCCTTTTAGGGATAGATTTCAAATAGCTCTGATATAGCAGGAACCACTAAATTATGAAATTGCTAAATTGGGAATTGTACTTCAACCCAGAACAAAAAATGTGCTTTGACGGACACTAAATAACTTTCCCAGCTACAACAGGACAGCGGTAACGAGAGATTTAGCGGGATATAAATTTGAGGCCTAGTATTTAGGCGCTGGGTGACCGGTATGGATTTAGTGACAGAATTAGACTTGGAAATGCACAGTAGCGTGTATGTGAAGTTATTCTGAATGACCCTATGTGCACCTTGAATATTATATACCCTTTTAGGGATAGATTTCAAATAGCTCTGATATAGCAGGAACCACTAAATTATGAAATTGCTAAATTGGGAATTGTACTTCAACCCAGAACAAAAAATGTGCTTTGACGGACACTAAATAACTTTCCCAGCCACAACAGGACAGCGGTAACGAGAGATTTAGCGGGATATAAATTTGAGGCCTAGTATTTAGGCGCTGGGTGACCGGTATGGATTTAGTGACAGAATTAGACTGGGATATGGCCAAAAAATAACCACACTATTGCTGGTTAAATGCACTTGGTGACGGGCGCAGCTTGCCCCTGATGTAGTATATGGCCAAAAAATGAACAGACTATTGCTGGTTAAATGCACTTGGTGTCACAGCTTGACCAACCACACTACTGAGGGTTAAATGCACTTGGTGACGGGCGCAGCTTGCCCCTGATGTAGTATATGGCCAAAAAATGAACAGACTATTGCTGGTTAAATGCACTTGGTGTGACAGCTTCACCCTGATGTAGGCTTTAGCCAAAAAACAACCACACCATTGAGGGTTAAATGCACTTGGTGACAGGCGCAGCTTGCCCCTGATTTAGTATATGGCCAAAAAATGAACAGACTATTGCTGGTTAAATGCACTTGGTGTGACAGCTTCACCCTGATGTAGGCTTTAGCCAAAAAACAACCACACCATTGCGGGTTAAATGCACTTGGTCGCAGCTTGGATGCACTTGGTCGCAGCACCGCACAAGACACAAAATGGCCGCCGATCACCCCAGAAAAAAGTGACTGACAAACGGTCTGGGCAGCCTAAAAACAGTGAGTGAGCATTTGAGTATCAGCAGCTCAATGATGCACAGCTGCAGATCGATCGATTAATCAAGTGAAGTCCTTTGGAGGAGTTAATCTGCCTAATCTCGCCCTACTGTCGCATCCGCAACCTCTCCCTACGCTAATCAGAGCAGAGTGACGGGCGGCGCTATGTGACTCCAGCTTAAATAGAGGCTGGGTCACATGGTGCTCTGGCCAATCACAGCCATGCCAATAGTAGGCATGGCTGTGACGGCCTCTTGGGGCAAGTAGTATGACGCTTGTTGATTGGCTGCTTTGCAGCCTTTCAAAAAGCGCCAAGAAAGCGTCACAAAAGCGCCAAGAAAGCGACGAACACCGAACCCGAACCCGGACTTTTACGAAAATGTCCGGGTTCGGGTCCGTGTCACGGACACCCCAAAATTCGGTACGAACCCGAACTATACAGTTCGAGTTCGCTCATCCCTAGTCTAGGATGCTTGGATACACGACAAAACTACCCTGCTTTAAAAATAGTATCTGGAAGTAATTACACGAACGGCATATAAATCGGCTTTCGGCCGCTTGATACATAAAGAGTAATGCACCGGCAATGTTAATAGTACTGATATTTTGCTGCCGGCTACACACCGAGTCATCGCATACACGATCAAGCACAGAAGCAATGTGTAGCCGGGAGCAGAGACTACTAGGTGCATATATAAAGAAAGAGGAGGAAGAGAAAGTTAAGCCGAGTATTTAAGGGTATAGATAATGAAGTCGAGGGTAGAGACATAGAAATAGAGGATTTCGCATCTTATACTCAGCATAAGTAACGAGAAGATACGAGAAGTGTTCTTTTTGTGTCTCAGGCGACATCTGTAGATATACGTCTTGGAGTAAGAGGTTGATTTCTCTTCTTCTCCTTTTGTCTTTGGGCTTTAGGTGTGCCTCTCAATTCAAAGGGCGGAATCCTTGGAAGCTCCGGTAACAATGCGAGTTCTTGTACTGTATCCCAATCCTCGATTTCTATGGGAGCGATATCCAGGATGTCAAATGCAGGCCCTAAGTCCTGGTGAGATTTGATGGAGATCTTCCTACCTTGGAAGGAGAAGGCTAATCCAAATGGAAATTGCCAGCAGTATAATATCTTTTGGTTTCGGAGCCAATCTGTGAGGGGCTTGAGGGCCCTTCTTTTCTGAAGGGTCATTGGGGCTAGATCTTGAAAAATACTTATCGGCACCCCATTGTGCTTCACTCCATTTGGCAATCTTGCTTTGTTGATTATGGCCTCCTTGTCTTGGAATTGGAGGAAACGGCATATAATGTCTCGAGGGGGCTCATTACCTTTAGGTTTTGGGCGCAAAGCTCGGTGAGCCCGTTCGATGATAATTGAGGCAGAGCATTCTGAGCCTAGAAGGCTTTCACAGATCTCTTTGATTATATCGGTAGAGTCCTGTGGGGCTTCCGTTTCTGGGATCCCTCTGAAACGTAAGTTGTTTCTTCTCCCATGATTTTCTTGGTCTTCCAGGGCGTTAAATGCAGCATTAAGGTGCGTTTGGCAGTTCTGTAAGCTTCTAGTTGTAGCCATCTGAAAGTCCAGAATTGCGGCCTGGTTAGATATAAGGGCTTCTACCCTACCGCCCACGTGCCTAATGTCCTGTCTGAGGGAAGAAAGCTCGCTAATCAGAGGTTCCATTGCTCTTTGAAGAGCTGAATCCAGGTATTTTCTGGAAATCGGGAGGTGTTTACGTTGTTTCTGATCCTCCACCTCGCTGCCATCAGCTTGGAATTCTGAATCGCTCTCCTCATTTTCTTTATGAGGATCCTGCGCCGTTTTTGCTTCTCTTGCCGCGTAAATTGCCGCTGCTTTTTTAACAAACGTATCCATGTCTCCGCAGTTTGTAGTTTGCTTGTGTGAAAGGGACGAATCTCCCGTTCTCTGCTGGCCTATTTTTCCCATTTTTAGAGCTTAGTAGCCAACATTAGCTGATGTAAAGCCGGGTCTGATTTGCAGGGCTCAGCCACGCACGTCCATTCCTGTCCGGCGCAAGCTCTTTCCCCCCAGGTTCAGACTTTTAGAACATTTTATGAACGAGGCGGATTACTGCTGTAATTTTAGGATACCGTCCCTTTAATTCTGCCGCCTTCACCTAGGGGATATCCTTATATTTAAAGTTCACTGAAGTAATCCTTCTTGCAATGCCACTTGTAATATGATCAGCAGGAGTGTGTCTCCAGTTGGTAGCATAAGCAGCTTTCCTGGCTGCAGCCAAGCTCTGTATTTAACGGTAGCACAGTAGACAGTTCAAATTTCGCTCCTCTCAGAGCCGGGCGGAGTGATCCGTTTAGTGAAGCGGCTGCCAGGTCCTGCACAGTAACAATGGCGATCTCCTGTAGCAGGGAGTATAGCTGTCAAGGTTCTATAAGTTACTGCCGCTTGGTAATGACCGCACAGTGCACTCACCGCCTCTATGATCGCTTGAGCAGGGATGTCCTGGGTGATCTTCGGTGGTATTCTAATTTCAAAACGGCCGCGATTACGGCCGGATCTACTTTCTCCGGTTCAAAGCTCTTTCTGACCGGCTTCAAGCGATGCTGCCGAATCACTTTCTATCCGGCGGGTCCCAGATACTGTGGCCTCACATCTAAGGAAGACCTCACAACCGCTGAGGGCCTCTATTAAATCCGGCGGCAGGTGGTAAAAAATCCGCGGGGCACGGCTTCTGTGGCCCGGGTAAGCGCGCCAATAAAATCCGGTGCTCACCTAGTTCTTGTAGGCCGCAACTCCCCGCCGCCTCAGATATGTGAAAAAATTATATCTCCTTAATCCAGGCGATGATCTGAGCAAGGATCTGTTGTTTCAGGCGTATATAAGCCTTAATTTGCCGAGTTATAACGGCTTACAGCAATTGTTTCTGCAGAGCTCCTACACGCCACTTCTGGTCGGCTCTGCAGCTAGCTCCGCCCCCCCAAGATCACGTTGTTTCTTAGTGATTGTTTTCTGTGTTTGCCTTGCAATCCTTTTTGTCTCACTCAGGGATCCGTAGCTTCTCCTCCTCAGCTGTTTCTTGTCTGCCACTCCCAACCTCCTTATATTCTCCTCTCACACTTCTCTAGTTGCCAGTTATAGAGCTTCCTGCCTGGACTTCTATACTGACCCACTGGAGCTGTGAATCCTGGTTGTTGTTCCAGAGTGCAGCCCTCCGGATCCCTGTTGGGCTTTTTGTTGTCTCCTGTTGTCGCCCACCTGGGATTATATGTTGAGTCTGTATTGTCTGTCCTCCCCTTGGTGTTTTCCTTTAGAGCTAGTGGTGCGGACTAGTGTTCCCACCGCCCTGTTCACTATCTAGGGCTCATCTTAGGGAAAGCCAGGGTTTTAGGCACGTGATCGGCGTACGGGTGAGGAACCCGTCTAGGGACGTCAGGGCAGCCAGGTGCCAGCCGCAAGGTGAGTCAGGGGTCACCACCTTCCCTCTCACTTGGGCAGGGCCTTCCTCTTTCCCTCCCTCTGTGTCACGTATGTGATAGTCACGCCGATCGTGATACTTTGACTATTTTCTAGTTTTTTGACAATTTTCTAGTTTACCGTACCTGGGGACTCACCCAAAGGCTCCTGAATACGGGTATAAAGGCCAGATACAAGGTGAGCTGGAAAAAAGTGTGTTTATTGAAATCAAATAAAGGGGAGGGTACTAGGGAAGTCACTGTTTTTAAAGGTGCGGACACAGTGGAGGTCACATTATTAAAGGGGCGGGCACTGTGGAGGTCACTGTTATTAAATGGGTGGGCACTGTGGGGGTCACTATTATTAAAGGGGCGAACTCTAGGAAGGTCCCTGTTAAAGGGGCGGTGACTGTGAAAGTAACTGTTAAAGGGGTGGTCACTGTGAAAGTCACTGTTAAAGGGGCGGTGACTGTGAAAGTCACTGTTAAAGGGGCGGTGACTGTTAAAAAGTCACTGTTAAAGGGGCGGTCACTGTTAAAGGGGCGATCACTGTGAAAATCTCTGTTAAAGGGGCGGTCACTGCAAAAGTCACTGTTAAATGGGCGGTCACTGTAAAAGTCACTGTTAAAGGGGCTGCCACTGTTAAAGCGGCGGGCACTGTGGAAGTCACTGTTAAAGGGGCGGTCACTGTGAAAGTCACTGTTAAAGGGGCGGTCACTGTGAACGTCACTGTTAACCGCTAGCCGCACACCTGACGCCAATCGGTGTCTGGGCGGAGGCAGTCTCAGGCTCAGTGACGCCTACCGGCGTCATCTCATGTGAGCCGAGATTTCCTGTGAACGCGCGCTCACAGGAGCGCACATTCGCAGGATCGCGCAGTCATTGGCTGGCAGGCTGTAGATTTTTAAAAGATCCGATCAAAGAGGTATGTCAGACGCTATTTTGTAAATAGCGTCTGATATACCTGCTACCTGGTCCTCTGGTGGTCCTTTTTGCTTGGATCGACCACCAGAGGACACAGGCAGCTCTGTAAGTAGCACCAATCACCACACACACACACACACACACACACACACATTACACCCCCCCTGTCACTTATTAATCCCTGATCACCCCTCTGTCACACCCCTGTTATTGATAACCCCCCTGTAAGGGTCCTTTATCACCGCCAGTTACTTAGCTACTTGTTAGGTAGTTAGTGCCCAGCCCACCGCACCACAGTCACTGATTAGTCGCTGATTAGATTGTTGCTAATCAGCACTAGTATTATATAGTATCTGTAAGTGATCAAGACTGATCGCAATCAGATCTATATAAGTACATTAGGGTCACCTTAGGCTCTACAAAAAGCGCAGTGTTCGCCCGATCAGGCCTGATCTTGTGCGCACACTTGCGTTCAGTCCGCCCCACCGCAGTGACAGAATTTATTTTTTTCTGATCACTGCAAAAACACTGTAAAATCGATGTGCCGCTATAAAAAACACTTTTGAGCTTTTTGGATCTTTATTAGCGATTGCTGCTTTACTTCACATGCACTCCTTTTTACTAGGCAGGTTTGCTTTTTTTTCCTGGGTAGTCTCAGAGGAATACCCGCTAAATTTAGTTAGCCCAAAATGTCAAACAAGGCGTATTCCGCTGAATAGGCCTACAGGATTCTGGCTGTGATGGATGAAAGCGATGGGGACGCCTCACCCGCTGAATCCAGTGGTTCAGAATATGAACCTGTAGACAGCAGTGGCACTCTAACCGCTAGTGAAGATGACGAGGTTGAGGTCCCTGCTATGGCCAGGTGTCCCCGATCCCATGTCAGTTTAATGCATACCCTGCGTGATAAGCCTCATTTGCAGCAAAGTGGTGCTAGCGCTGATATTTTTTATGGTGCGGCATACACCAGCAGCGCAGCACATCCTGGACCTTCTACCAGCACTGCAGTATTCCCTGGTGAAGTGGTGAGCACCAGAAGGGCAGTTCAAGCTGGTATGGTAGTATGTGCATTAACTCCCCTGTCGCAGCCACCACGTTCACAGGCCCGTAGAGCCCTTAGTATTCCAGAGGTGCTGGCAAACCTTAATTGGCACTCCCCTGCTTCCGCCGCACCCGTATTGCTCTTTTTCACCGCCCAGTCTGGAGTTTGCATGGAGACATGTCGTTTAGGATCGGCCCTTCAGTTTTTTTCGCTGTTCTTCACCGCGGATCTCTATGACTTAGTTGTGGCAGAAACCAACCGATACGCCACAGACTATATAACCGCCAATCCGGAAAGCTTCTATGCCCTGCCTTTCCAGTGGAAACCAGTCACAGTTTCTGAATTTAAAATATTTTTGGGCCTTCTCCTCAGCATGGGTCTAACAAAAAAAATGTATTGTGCTCCTATTGGTCTAAAGACCGAATACATTACATGCCCATGTTCTCTGCTGCTATGTCCAGGGCACGTTTTGAGGCCATCATGTGTTTTATTCATTTTACTGACAATAAAACCTGTCATCCAAGAGGCCACCCTGCTTAAGACCGGCTCCACAAAATTCGTCCCCTCATAGACCATTTGTCATCCAGATTTGCAGATGCGTATACCCCCAATCAGAACATCTGCATAGACGAATCCCTAGTACATTTTACCGGGCGCCTTGGCATCAAACAGTACATCCCCAGCAAGCACGCCCGGTATGGGGTCAAACTGTATAAGCTCTGTGAAAGGGCCACAGGCTATACATATCATTTTAGGGTCTATGAGGGAAAAGACTCAAAACTGGAGCAGTGGCAAAATTGTCTGGGACTTGGTGTCACCCTTACTCCACAAGGGGTACCACTTATACGTGGACAATTTTTACTCAAGCGTGGCCCTCTTTCGGCACTTACATCTAGTCGGAATTCAATGCTGTGGCACCGCGCAACCTATTCACCGGGGCTTCCCCCAACGGCTCATTAGAACCCGACTTGCATGGGGGGAGAGGGCTGCCTTGCGTGACCAAGAACTGCTCGTGGTGAAGTGGAGGGACAAGAGGGACGTTTACCTTCTGTCCACCATTCACGCAGACACTACAGTACAAATTGAAAGGGCAACTAGAGTCATTGAGAAACCCCTCTCTGTCCACGACTATAACCTTCACATGGGAGGGGTGGACGTCAATGACCAGATGTTGGCTCCCTATTTAGTGCCCCGCCACACCAGACGCTGGTATAAGAAGGTGTCTGTTTATTTAATTCAATTGGCTCTGTATAATAGTTTTGTTCTCTACGGTAAGGCTGGGAGAACAAGATCCTTCCTAAAATTCCAGGAAGAGATCATTTCGGAACTTCTGTATCCAGGAGGGTCCGTGCCCTCCTGGATACAGTCCCTGATGTAGTTAGCCGGCTACATGACAGATACTTCCCGAGTGTCTATCCTGGTTCTCCAACTCACCGTTCCCCAAGAAAAAGATGTTGTGTCTGTAGCAGGGGTGGAATAAGGCGTGACACCACCTTTTTTTGTCCTGACTGTCCTGACCACCCTGCCCTATGCATAGGGGAGTGTTTCCGCAAGTACCACACACAGGTACACTATTAGTATAGGGATTGCGTGACACAGGACAGGCACACAGGGGTGTTAGGGCCCTTTCACACAGAGCTGCTACAAACCTCTCCTTTCACCTGGGACAAAGTGCATAATGTACTTCGCCACATCTCTGGGCGATTTGTGCTTTGCACATTGCCCCATGGGGAAAGAGAGGTTTGTCCTTTCCAAAATGGGGTATTTATACTGCCCTGGCATTTTAGGGGCCCTAAAGCGTGAGAAGTAGTTTGGAATCCAAATGAGTAAAAAATGCCCTGTGAAATCCTAAAGGCAGTCATTGGAATTTGGGCCCCTTTGTGCACCTAGGCTGTAAAAAAGTGTCACACATGTGGTATTTCCGTATTAAGGAGAAGTAGGGCAATGTGTTTTGGGGTGTATTTTTATATATACCCATACTGTGTGCGAGAAATATCTCCGTAAATGACAACTTAAAAAAAATATATATATACAAAGTTGTCACTTTACAGAGATATTTCTCTCACCCAGCATGGGTATAAGTAGAAAAACACCCCAGAACACATTGCCCTACTTCTTCTGAGTACGGCGATACCACATGTGTGACACTTCTTTGCAGCCTAGGTGCGTAAAGGGGCCGAAAGTCCAACGAGTACCTTTACAGGGTTGCTCACAATTTAGCCTCACCCAAAATGCCAGAACAGTAAACACACCCCACAAATGACCCCATTTCGGAAAGTAGACACCCCAAGGTATTCACTGAGGGGCATAGTGAGTCCATGGGAGATTTTTTCTTTTTTTGCCAGAAGTTAGCAGAAATGGAAACTTTATATATATTTTTTTCTCAGAAAGTGTCATTTTTCACTAACTTGTGAAAAAATATTAAATCATACATGAACTCACCATGCCCCTACACGAATATTTTGGGGTGTCTTCTTTCTAAAATGGGGTAATTTGGGGGGTATTTGTACTATCCTGGCATTCTAGCACCTCAAGAAACATGACAGGTGCTCAGAAAGTCAGAGCTGATTCAAAATGCGGAAATTCACATTTTTGTACCATAGTTTGTAAACACTATAACTTTTGCGCAAACCAATAAATATACACTTATTGCATTTTTTTATCAAAGACATGTAGCACAATAAATTCTGATACAAACTTGTATCTAAATGTAATCATATTTGAACAATTTAACCAGAGAAAGTTAAAAATACACTTTTTAAAAAAAAAATTGCGGCCTATTTTGATTAATATCGGAAAAACAAAAAATCTTAGCAGCAATCAAATACCACCAGAAGAAAGCTGTATTTGTGAGAAGAAAAGAAGGTAAAATTCATTTGGGTGCTAAGTTGCATGACCGAGCAATAAACCGTTAAAGTTGTGAAGTGACGATTTGTAAAAAAAGGCCTGGTCACTAGGGGGGTATAAACCTGTGGTCCTTAAGTGGTTAAAGGGGTGGCCACTGTTAAAGGGTCGGGCACTGTGAAAGTCACTGTTAAAGAGGCAGTCACTGTGAAAGTCACTGTTAAAGGGGAGGTCACTGTGAAAGTCACTGTTAAGGGGGCTGTCACTGTTAAAGGGGCGGTCACTGAAAATCAATGTTAAAGGGGTGGTGACTGTGAAAGTCATTGTAAAAGGGTCAGTTACTGTGAAGTTCCCAGTTAAAAGGAGTGGTCACTGTGAAAGTGTCACGGCTGCGGATGGGGAAAACCCTCAGCCGTGCGGTATCAGCAGATGGAGTCGCTGCAAGGCCAGGACAGAGAATTAGGGAGCTGGTCACCTCCTACACATCCCTAATTCTGACCCTGTCTCCTATCCGTATGAGCCAACCCTGAAGGTAGGAGGGCTCATACTCCTGGACTAGGAGCAGGGTAAGACGACCCGTTCCTCCTAGAAACGGAGGAACAGGAGTCTCACTGGCCAAGCTACATAGAAAGGGGAAACATAAACAGACATATGGCATTGACAGGTAAGTGAGACTAGTACCACACTTACCTGCCACAGACACACAACCTGGAACCCACGTGCAAGTGCTGTTATCCACAACCAACACCAAGGACACAGCACACAACAGACATCACACGGGAACCCAGTAAACCATATGCTGCAATAACACATAAGCCATAAACTAAGACCAAACATAAAGTTTATGACCACCCCGTGCATACTGATAAAAGGCACACCTAAAAGGAGAGGTTGCCAGGTGCAACCGCATGCCTACTGCAGCAAGCTGCCTAACACCGCTCAGGCTGCACTGCTGCCACATACCCAATGTTGCCAACCACGGGTGAGGCAACATACTATAGCCCTCACCTGTGATTGACAACAACACCAAGACCGCAGGCAACTGCATGCGTCCACAAGAGTCACGACCATAACCATGGGTCGTGACAGAAAGTCACTGTTAAAGGGGTGGCCACTGTGAAAGTCACTGTTAAAGGGGCGGTCACTGTGAAAGTCACTGCTAAAGGGGTGGTCACTGTGAAAGTTACTGTCAAAGGGGCGTCCGCTGTGAAAGTCGCTGTTAAAGGGGCGGTCACTGTGAAAGCTGCGGTTAAAGGGGCGGGCACTGTGAAAGTCACTATTAAAGGGGCGGTGACTGTGAAAGTCACTGTTAAAGGGGCGGTCACTGTGAAAGTCACTGTTAGAGGGGCGGTCACTGTGAAAGTCAAAGTTAAAGGGGCGGTCGCTGTGAATGTCACTGTTAAAGGGGCGGTTATTGTGAAAGTCACTGGTAGGCTACTTTCACACTAGCGTTCGGGGCTCCGCTTGAAAGATCCGTTCATCCCCAATGCATTCTGAGTGGATGCGGATCCGCTCAGAATGCATCAGTCTGGCACTGTTTGGCCTCCGCTCCGCTCAGCAGGCGGATACCCGAACGCAGCTTGCAGCGTTTTCGTGTCCGCCTGGCCGTGCAGAGGCAAACGGATCTGGCTGAACTAACATAAGAAGTCAATGGAGACTGATCCGTCTGTGATGGTCTGTCATGGCTCCGTCTGAAGCGGATCCGTTCACTTTAAATTTTACTAGTTGAGCAAGCTCAGAATGATTTTAACCTCCCCCTGCATTTCTCCACCCTGCATTTCTCCTCCTTCTGCCTTTCTCCTCCCCCTGCACACCCAGCGGCCATTTTGGATCCCCAAGTTCAGGAGCAGGTATGTACATGAAACTTCTGTTTCTCTATTTTTCTTTTTTTTTTTTTTTTTTTAATCTTTCTATCTATCATGGGGGCATATAAAGGCACTTTCATGGACATTTTTTAGCAGACGTCAGCAAAGTGGTGTGGCTGCAATGGCATGTTGGATGGTTTTGTTCATTGAGCATGGGTCTGAAAGATGTCAGTGGTCATATTCAAGAGCATTGTTGCAGATGATGGGCTTGTTTTTTTTGTGTGCGTGTGGTTATTTAGTAAATTTAGCAGTGGTCATGTATAGGTGTCAGAATGTCACATGGTGAGGTGGATGCTTTTTGGTCAGATGGTTCAGCGGTATTGAAGAGGCAAATTGTGTGAGAAGTTGACGCACATTGGTTTGGTTATTCTATAGGGGCACTATAAATGAACGTGTCTTGTGGAGCAAATATCGCAGTGATAGTGGGCCTACAAACTACAGCTGTAGACGAGCGCATGAGTGTGATTGATTTTCAATTATTGGAATGGTTTATGATTATTGCAAGTTTATGGAGTGTGGGGTCACCTAGAGATATCTAGGATTTATGTTTGATGGAAAATGTGGGTGTGACCAAAGTACTTTGCCTAGGGCACTGATAGGCAAACTGCGGCTCTCCAGCTGTTGCAAAACTACAACTCCCACCATGCCCTGTTGTAGGCTGAAAGCTGTAGGCAGTCTTTGCATGCTGGGAGTTGTAGTTCTGCAACAGCTGGACAGTTGCAGTTTGCCTATCACTGGCCTAGGCCATAGGTTGCAGATTTTTGAACATGTGTGGTGTGTCAAATCTCGCACAGAATGGTTGCAGTTTTTATGGGTATGGGTAGATGGCAATGCAGGCAATGGCGGTGGGCAGACATCACAGATTTTAACTATCAAAAAATTTTAGTATGTATATAATTGAATTATTATTATTATTTTTTTAGCAACTCCAAATAATTTCCAAAGAAATTAAAAGATCTTGAAAATATATTTTCAAAAAGTAAGTAAAAACAATTGGGATTATATATGTCAATTATGTTATTTCACATTAATACAAATATTTGAAATATTTCTCTACAGATGTCTGAATATCACATAGGGGCAAGACCTCGCGATCGCCCCTCGTCAGCCAACAAGGCGCCATCGGATTGAAGAAGTGGTAAGTACATGCTAGTGTAACAGCGTGACAGCATGCAGTATAAATTTTTCTTTTAGTATAATGTCAACTTTGCATCATCCGCCACTGTCTCACTGTATACTGTGGGCCCCATACCGTACAATGCCACCATGTGGACCCCCATACAGTATAATGTCACCATGTGGGCCCCAAACCGTACAATGTCACCATGTGGGCCCCATACAGTATAATGTCACCATGTGGGCCCATTACAGTATAATGTCACCTTGTGGGCCCCATACCGTATAATGTCACCATGTGGGCCCATTACAGTATAATGTCACCATGTGGGCCCCATACCATATAATATCACCATGTGGGCCCCATACCGTCTAATGTCACCTTGTAGGCAATGACCATACAATATTATCATCTTTTTGACCCTAGTCATTTATAACTTCCAAATTTAGATTTTTAACTATATATATTCCTATTGTGATACAATTTCTAATATGGTTATCATCGATATTGGACAACCTCCATAGTATACTCATCAACTTGTATTTTCATAAAACATTCATTCTTTTTATATATATATATTTTTTTTTTATAGTCTCCATCTTCTTCATCGACAACGTCACAAGCAACAACCCCTAGGCCCTCACCAGCGAGGACCCATTCTTCTGGCAAAAGCCAGTGTTCACAGGGAGGCGGAGGTGTTATGGACCTGGACCGGACTCAAGTAAGAAAATTTCAATATATTTATATTAATTCCAAAATTTCATTTTTTAACCCAATATTTTTTTATGTTAAAGGAAACCTCTACACAATCCGCCAGACAGGATCCCCCAGTTCCCTCCAGAGGCTGTGGGAGAGGTCGTGGTGGTCTGGGATGTGTAAGTATCATATACTTTGGTATTTAAAATTAAATTCCTTTGGTAGATTATCTAATTTCTTTGGTTCAAGGTCTCCGCAGTCTCCACCAGGGAAGATAGGGAGTTTGTCATTCCCAGCAGTGAGAACGAACTCCTTATCCAACTGGTGGAGGCGCGTCCCGCACTATGGGACCCCTCCGACCGCCAACATGCCGACCATCATCTCAACTAGCGGCTCTGGAGGGAGATTGCCAAAGCACTCTTCACTGGCTGGGAGGATCTCTCTGCGGCGGATAAAAAAGAATGTGGTAAGTACACCTATAAGTCATGTATAAGGTAAACCTACTCAACAATAAAATACATTACACTAACCCTTTTAAAAAAAAATTTCAACAAGGTTATCACTCGGTGGCGGTCAATTCGGGACCGCTTCAAGAGAGAGTATAATCGGGAGGTTCACGCCCCGAGTTGTTCAGGAGCCAGACCAAAGAAGCCCTACGCTCATAATGCGGTGCTGGGGTTTCTTCGTCCGATGCTGGGCCTTCAAAGGTAAATTATTATTATTTAAAGTTTATTTTTTTTTTATGATTTGTCTTTACACTACGTGCAGAATTATTAGGCAAATTAGTATTTTGACCACATCATCCTCTTTATGCATGTTGTCTTACTCCAAGCTGTATAGGCTCGAAAGCCTACTACCAATTAAGCATATTAGGTGATGTACATCTCTGTAATGAGAAGGGGTGTGGTCTAATGACATCAACACCCTATATCAGCTGTGCATAATTATTAGGCAACTTCCTTTCCTTTGGCAAAATGGGTCAAAAGAAGGACTTGACAGGCTCAGAAAAGTCAAAAATAGTGAGATATCTTGCAGAGGGATGCAGCACTCTTAAAATTGCAAAGCTTCTGAAGTGTGATCATCGAACAATCAAGCGTTTCATTCAAAATAGTCAACAGGGTCGCAAGAAGCGTGTGGAAAAACCAAGGCGCAAAATAACTGCCCATGAACTGAGAAAAGTCAAGCGTGCAGCTGCCAAGATGCCACTTGCCACCAGTTTGGCCATATTTCAGAGCTGCAACATCACTGGAGTGCCCAAAAGCACAAGGTGTGCAATACTCAGAGACATGGCCAAGGTAAGAAAGGCTGAAAGACGACCACCACTGAACAAGACACACAAGCTGAAACGTCAAGACTGGGCCAAGAAATATCTCAAGACTGATTTTTCTAAGGTTTTATGGACTGATGAAATGAGAGTGAGTCTTGATGGGCCAGATGGCTGGATTGGTAAAGGGCAGAGAGCTCCAGTCCGACTCAGACGCCAGCAAGGTGGAGGTGGAGTACTGGTTTGGGCTGGTATCATCAAAGATGAGCTTGTGGGGCCTTTTTGGGTTGAGGATGGAGTCAAGCTCAACTCCCAGTCCTACTGCCAGTTTCTGGAAGACACCTTCTTCAAGCAGTGGTACAGGAAGAAGTCTGCAAGGTAAGAAAAACATGATTTTCATGCAGGACAATGCTCCATCACACGCGTCCAAGTACTCCACAACGTGGCTGGCAAGAAAGGGTATAAAAGGAGAAAATCTAATGACATGGCCTCCTTGTTCACCTGATCTGAACCCCATTAAGAACCTGTGGTCCATCATCAAATGTGAGATTTACAAGGAGGGAAAACAGTACACCTCTCTGAACAGTGTCTGGGAGGCTGTGGTTGCTGCTGCACGCAATGTTGATGGTGAACAGATCAAAACACTGATCGAATCCATGGATGGCAGGCTTTTGAGTGTCCTTGCAAAGAAAGGTGGCTATATTGGTCACTGATTTGTTTTTGTTTTGTTTTTGAATGTCAGAAATGTATATTTGTGAATGTTGAGATGTTATATTGGTTTCACTGGTAAAAATAAATAATTGAAATGGGTATATATTTGTTTTTTGTTAAGTTGCCTAATAATTATGCACAGTAATAGTCACCTGCACACACAGATATCCCCCTAAAATAGCTAAAACTAAAAACAAACTAAAAACTACTTCCAAAAATATTCAGCTTTGATATTAATGAGTTTTTGGGGTTCATTGAGAACATGGTTGTTGTTCAATAATAAAATTAATTCTCAAAAATACAACTTGCCTAATAATTCTGCACTCCCTGTATTGACCTTGTTTCCTAAAAGGTTTGTTTGAGACAAAGGATTCTCCCACCTTTATCTCATTTAACATCATTCAGTCTAAAGGGACAATAGACCTTGACTTCTGTCTGTAATAGGATTTGTGAGTTAAAGGATTCTATGACAACTTTATCTCACTTGTCCTATTATGGTCAAAAGTTTCAATAAATCCAGACTTCTGTCTTGATAAGTTGTGAGAGACAAAGGAAATTCTTATTTCTTTATCTCATTCAACAAAAGGTCATAAAGGAACAATAGACCTTGACTTCTGTCTGTAATAGGATTTGTGAGACAAAGGATTCCAGAATTCTCTCTTGACAAGGTTGTGTGGGACAAATCATTCTCTGATTCAGTTATCTCATTTTTCAAGAAAAGGTCACAAGGGACAATAGATCAGGTCTGGCAAATGGATCTCCAGCTGGTGAAAAATTGAAACATTTCCACATTGCGCTGCTATATGATGGTAGTTTCAAGGAATGTATGGGCATGGCTTGAAATATAGTTTTTCATCAGCTGAAGGAAGAGCCATATGTTTGCCATTCCAATTAAAAATTCCTTCTTCATAAAACGATTATTTATAAATGAAGCAAGCTCTGACCTATAGTAGCATAGAATGTATTTGCCCCATACAAATTTTTGGACCCATCTAGCCCAATATTCAGAATACTATGAATAGCCCCCGGCCCTATCTTAAATGAAGGATGGCCTTATGCCTATCCAATTCATGCTTAAACTCCTTCACTGTATTTGCAGCTACCACTTCTGCAGGGAGGCTATTCCATGCATCCACTACTCTCTAAATTTCTTGATATTAAATTTAAATATTTGTCGCTCATTTTAAACTAGCAGTTTATGTAAAATTTTCTCTCCTTTTCATTCTTTATTCCATTAATGTATTTTAAAGCTTCCATCATATCCCCTCTGTCTCGTCTTTTCTTTAAAACTATACGTGTTGAAATAGTTTATGATTTTTTACTAATTTAATGCACTAGTTTAGTAGCTCTTCTCGGAACAATCTCCTAAGTATATGTATGTTTCTCTCATGCAGCCATCTACATTATGAAGTAGAAAATGTTATTAGATACTGTATGTTTGACTAAAAGGCCTTATTTTATTTTTTTCTCTCTGCAGAACTGCCAGCAGCACTCGGGAGCCTGAACCCTCTCTTGAAGTGGCCCCCGAACCGACCGCCACCACCAGCCCTCCTGTCCCTCATTCACCTGTTAAGGTCAATCCTGGTCTCCTACCCGGTCACTCTTTTTAGCGTACGCTCTCAACTTGGCGACAAAATGTGAGAGCTACGCTGAATAGCAGGAGATCTGGTAGGAGCCATCTGGAAGACTATGGGGACCTTGTAGAGATCGTTTCCGATGCTCTAGAAGGTTTTGCAGAAGAGATGCGTCAAGTTTTGGATGACTTGGCACACCGAGTGGAGGGGCGGAGTCGGCACGTCAACTTTCCGAAAATGAGCATTACCTGCAAACCTTTGTCTCATGAATGGAGCAGGTGCATGAGTTCCGTAATTTGATGGAGAATGGGTCGTGGGAAATCATGCACTGCCCCCCACCCACTACCTACCCCCCAACCCACGCGTATAAACATGGGCACCGTCAACCTTCCCATTTTCAACATCCTTCCCTTTCCCAACCCCCCGAGCATGGGTACAATCTACCAACTTTTTCTTCAACTCCCTATCCTCCTCACTATCACGCTCCTACTTCTTTCCCCACTCATTCTTCGTCCCATGCTCGGGAACAATCAACTCCCGACTGTCAAGGAACCATGAACCAGACGTACAACAGAGATGAGTGGAAATAAGAAGGCTTTATTGGAAATCAAGCCGTAGCAAAAGTCCAAACGGATGGCTAAACCGAAGCAGGGTCTTGCGTAGACAGAGGTCAGGAACCAGGAGGGTGGTCAGACGAAGCCAGGATCAGGAACCAACGGGGTAGTCAGACGAAGCCAGGATCAGGAACCAACGGGGTAGTCAGACGAAGCCAGGATCAGGAACCAACGGGGTAGTCAGACGAAGCCAGGATCAGGAACCAACGGGGTAGTCAGACGAAGCCAGGATCAGGAACCAACGGGGTAGTCAGACGAAGCCAGGATCAGGAACCAACGGGGTAGTCAGACGAAGCCAGGATCAGGAACCAACGGGGTAGTCAGACGAGGCCAGGATCAGGAACCAGAAGCAGCAGCAGTCTTAGAAGCATGTGAACACAGGAGGACCAAGCAAGGAACTGAAGCCACAGACCTTCTATATGTCACGGCTGGTGGTGGGGGAAACCCCCAGCCGTGCGGTGCCAGGAGATGATAGGGTTACCCCTTGGCCGGGACACCAAAGTTAGGGAGCAGGTCACCTCCTATTGCGTCCCTAACGCTGACCCTGTCTCCTATCAGTATGAGCCGACCTTGATGGTAGGAGGACTCATACGCCGGAACCTTACAGTCCCTACGAGCCCTCAAGTCGGCCCTGTACTAGGGGACAGAGTCAGACGCCCTACTCCTCCTAGGCACGGAGGAGCCGGGGTCTCAACGGCCAAGCAACACAGGGGGATACAATAACAGCTATGGCAGTGACAGGCAAATGGGACCAACACATCACTCACCTGCCACAGACAACAAACCCTGGATCCCATGTGCAGGTGCTGCGGTTCAGACACCAACAAACACAGCACACACCAGACATCCCACAGGAACCCAGGACCACAAGCTGCACTAACATAATAACCCCACACACACCTAGATAACACTGTGAAACATAGTTTTAACTGACAATGGTTTTATGACCAGAAGGATGGTCCTCACCAGGCAGATGGAGGAGACAGGAGGCTGCTCCAGCCAGCATGGCTGAGAGCAACCTACTGAAGCCTGCAAGAGACTCAGGCTATATAGGCCAAGTGGCCACACCCAAACGGCCAGACACACCCAGTGACTCACACACACTGGGAAGGGAGTTAACCCTTCCTACACCACAGAAGAGAAGGGAAAACACCAACTTAAAGGGAAATAGCACACACACTCACTCACCTGTTACCGCTGGCAACGGCATGCGTGGCAGCCGTGACCTGAAGAACAACCAGCAGGCCGAGACCCTGCCACTACATGCACACAACACCAGACGTTGCCGCGGACCACCGCAGGTGAAGGGAGGTGTCCAAGTGCATACAACCAACACAATCTCGTGCACAACAAACACACAAAGGGAGTGCACATAAACAGACGAAGGACGTGCACACCAAAACACATTGCCAAGGGCAACCGCACGCATGCCTGTTATTCGCGGCAACCGCACCTGAGGCAAACCACTAAGTGCCCCCAGCTGCGGTTGCGACAAAACCAGACCGCGGATAACTGCATGCGGCTCCCAAGGAGTCACGACCGTGACCAGGGGTCGTGACACTCCCTCCCCTCAAAGCCCCCCCCAACCGAAAAGGGAAGCTGGTGGGACCAAACAACAGGGAGGGGGGGAGGGGCAATGCCTGATAACCACCAGTGTCTCCCTCCAGAGCTGCCGCCAATGGACCTGGACCGTACACAACAGTCCCAGGTCGCCAGCCAACAGAGCAGACTGGAAGAGAGAACACTGAAGGCACTGCCAGATAGATGCCCGTATCTCCCCCGGAACTGCCGCCAACAGACCTGGACCGTACACAACAGTCCCCAGGTCGCCAGCCAACAAAGCAGTCCGGAGGAGGAACACAGGACACCAGACCGATGCCCGTATCTCCCCCCAGAACTGCCGCCAACAGACCTGGACCGTACACAACAGTCCCCAGGTCGCCAGCCAACAAAGCAGTCTGGAGGAGGAAAACAGGACACCGCGTCCAACTCAGGAGGATGTTCCTACTCCAGGTCGCTGCCAGCAGACACTCCCCAACCAGCACACCTGCCGGAACACCGAAGGAATGCTGCCAGCAGACGACCAGAGATAGGAACCCTGAGAGGGACGAGGGGTCACCAACACGGACACGGTTAGCAAGGTGGCGGGGAAAAGCCACCAACCGCGCCGTTAACGGTGAACCCCGTAACGCTCTCCCTCCGGAGAACGCGCATGCACCCCAACGGTCAATGGATGCATGCTTCACCCTCTTACGAAGGAAACCAGGTGAGGTGCCAGTTCTGGTCATACTGTCACGGCTGGCGGTGGGGGAAACCCCCAGCCGTGCGGTGCCAGGAGATGATAGGGTTACCCCTTGGCCGGGACACCAAAGTTAGGGAGCAGGTCACCTCCTATTGCGTCCCTAACGCTGACCCTGTCTCCTATCAGTATGAGCCGACCTTGATGGTAGGAGGACTCATACGCCGGAACCTTACAGTCCCTACGAGCCCTCAAGTCGGCCCTGTACTAGGGGACAGAGTCAGACGCCCTACTCCTCCTAGGCACGGAGGAGCCGGGGTCTCAACGGCCAAGCAACACAGGGGGATACAATAACAGCTATGGCAGTGACAGGCAAATGGGACCAACACATCACTCACCTGCCACAGACAACAAACCCTGGATCCCATGTGCAGGTGCTGCGGTTCAGACACCAACAAACACAGCACACACCAGACATCCCACAGGAACCCAGGACCACAAGCTGCACTAACATAATAACCCCACACACACCTAGATAACACTGTGAAACATAGTTTTAACTGACAATGGTTTTATGACCAGAAGGATGGTCCTCACCAGGCAGATGGAGGAGACAGGAGGCTGCTCCAGCCAGCATGGCTGAGAGCAACCTACTGAAGCCTGCAAGAGACTCAGGCTATATAGGCCAAGTGGCCACACCCAAACGGCCAGACACACCCAGTGACTCACACACACTGGGAAGGGAGTTAACCCTTCCTACACCACAGAAGAGAAGGGAAAACACCAACTTAAAGGGAAATAGCACACACACTCACTCACCTGTTACCGCTGGCAACGGCATGCGTGGCAGCCGTGACCTGAAGAACAACCAGCAGGCCGAGACCCTGCCACTACATGCACACAACACCAGACGTTGCCGCGGACCACCGCAGGTGAAGGGAGGTGTCCAAGTGCATACAACCAACACAATCTCGTGCACAACAAACACACAAAGGGAGTGCACATAAACAGACGAAGGACGTGCACACCAAAACACATTGCCAAGGGCAACCGCACGCATGCCTGTTATTCGCGGCAACCGCACCTGAGGCAAACCACTAAGTGCCCCCAGCTGCGGTTGCGACAAAACCAGACCGCGGATAACTGCATGCGGCTCCCAAGGAGTCACGACCGTGACCAGGGGTCGTGACACTATATATATGAGCTGGGCATCCAGCTCCTCCCAGTGGGAAGGAGAAGCCGCAGGGTGGGAGGCTACAAGAACCCCAGAAACCAAGATGGCCGCCAGCACATGTCAAACGAAGGTAAGACCATGACAGTACCTCCCCCTCAAGGGCCCCTCCTCCGCGGAGTAAGGAACGGTTTCTGAGGGAAGCGTGCGTGGAAGGCTCGGAGCAAAGCAGGAGCATGGACATCTGCGGAGGGAACCCAGGAACGCTCCTCTGGACCATAACCACGCCAATGGACCAAAAACTGCAACCGACCGCGGACCAGGCGTGAGTCCAGGATATTGCTCACCTCATATTCCTCACGATTGCCCACTTGGACCGGACGGGGCCGAGGAACCGAGGAAGTGAAACGATTACACACCAACGGCTTCAACAGGGAGACATGAAACACGTTGGAGATCCGCATGCCAGGAGGAAGCGCAAGGGCATAGGCTACCGGGTTTACCCTGCGAAGCACTCGGACGGGACCAACAAAGCGAGGCGCCAGCTTGGGAGTGGGCACTCGAAGGTTGAGGTTGCGGGTGGACAACTATACACGGTCTCCGACCTGGTAGGAAGGAGCGGGCGCTCGTCTGCGATCAGCCTGGAGTCTCTGGCGCTGCGCAGAGACCTCAAGGGACCTCTGGATCTGTACCCAAGAAGCACGTAGGACGGAAAGGTGATCCTCCACAGCCGGAGTATCCTGGGGAGAGAATACCTCCGGTAACACGGCAGGTTGGAACCCATAATTGGCCATGAAGGGAGACGTCCCAGAGGAAGAGTTCACCGCCGTGTTCCTGGCAAACTCAGCCCAAGGCAGGAGGTCAACCCAATTGTCTTGGTGATCGGAGACATAGCAACGAAGGAATTGCTCCAAGGCCTGATTAGATCGTTCTGCGGCCCCATTGGACTGAGGGTGGTAGGCCGAGGAGAAAGAGAGATGAATCCCCAACTGGGAGCAAAAGGCGCGCCAGAACCTGGACACAAACTGACTCCCCCGATCCGACACAATCTCCTTGGGCAAACCGTGCAACCGGAAGACCTCCCTGGCGAAAATCGTGGCCAACTCTTGTGCAGAGGGTAACTTCTTGAGAGGAACACAGTGGCACATTTTGGAAAACCGGTCCACAATCATGAGAATGACCGTATGGCCTCGGGATGCAGGGAGGTCCACAATGAAATCTATCCCCAGGTGTGACCATGGGCGCTCCCCGGTGGCTATGGGTTGCAAAAGGCCCAACGGAAGGTGCCGAGGGGACTTACTCTGGGCACAAACGGAGCATGCTGCTACATATGCGGCGATGTCGGAACGTAGAGAAGGCCACCAGAACAGACGTGAAACAGCCCAGGACAGCTGATTCTTTCCAGGATGCCCCGCGGCCTTGGAGTTATGGTAGGTTCGCAACAACCGAGTGCGCAACTCCTCAGGCACAAAACACCTGCCGTTGGGTCTCCCAGAGGGAGCACCAGATTGAGCCGCCAAAATCTGCTCACCCAGGGGAGAGGTCAGGCTGGTGCGAATGGCGGCCAGGATCTGATTCGGAGGTATGACCGAAGTCGGAATCGACTCCTCCCCGGACAGCTCGGAGTACTGCCGTGATAAGGCATCCGCTCTGATGTTCTTGGAACCGGGTAGGTAGGAGACCACGTAATTAAAACGTGACAAGAACAGAGCCCATCTGGCCTGACGTGGTGTCAATCTCTTGGCCTCAGAAAGGTAGGTCAGATTCTTGTGGTCCGTCAGGATGAGAACCGGAACCACCGAACCCTCGAGCAAGTGCCTCCATTCTTTAAGGGCCTGCACGATGGCCAATAACTCCCTGTCACCAATCTGATAGTTGCACTCCGCGGAAGACAGTTTCCGGGAGTAAAACCCACAGGGAAGCAGAGGACCCTCTGGTGTTCTACGCTGAGACAGAAGGGCGCCTACTCCCGTCTCAGACGCGTCCACCTCGAGGACAAAGGGCAACCCAGGGTTGGGATGCGACAGAATCGGAGCCGACACAAAGGCGGACTTTAGAGCCTCAAAAGCTCGGATGGCCTCGAGCGGCCAGACCTGGAAATTACTGCCCTTCCTGGTCAGATCCGTGAGAGGCTTGGCTAGCATGGAAAAGTCCCTGATGAACTTCCGATAATAATTGGCAAAGCCCAAAAAGCGCTGCAGGGCACGGAGACCACTGGGCTGGGGCCACTGTAAGACAGCCGAAACCTTCTCAGGATCCATGGAGAACCCCTCAGCGGAAATGATGTAACCTAAGAAGGTTACCTGGGATCGGTGAAATTCGCATTTCTCAAGCTTACCGAACAGCCTGTTCTCTCGTAACCGTTGCAACACTCGTCTGACATCCATAATGTGGGCCTCCATGGATTCAGAATATACCAAGATGTCATCCAAATAGACCACCACACACTGCTGCAACAGGTCACGGAAAACATCGTTGATGAATTCCTGGAAGACTGCGGGCGCATTGCACAACCCAAAGGGCATAACCAAGGATTCATAATGACCGGTCCTGGTGTTAAACGCGGTCTTCCACTCATCGCCCGCCTTGATCCTTACCAGGTTCTATGCCGCCCTCAGGTCGAGTTTGGTAAAGACCGTGGCCCCTTTGAGGCGATCGAACAGCTCGGAAATCAAGGGTATCGGGTAAGCGTTCTTGATCGTGATGCGATTGAGACCCCTGTAATCGATGCAAGGCCTCAACTCACCGCCCTTCTTTTTCACAAAGAAAAATCCAGCCCCTGCCGGGGACGAGGATTTGCGAATGTGTCCGCGTGAAAGCGCCTCCCTCACGTACTCCTCCATGGCCTCATTCTCCGCTACCGACAGTGGATAGACTTTGCCACGAGGAGGAACGGCACCGGATTGTAACTCTATGGCACAATCGTATGGGCGGTGCGGAGGTAGGGCAACCGCGCGCACCTTATCGAATACATCCCGGTACTCCTCGTATTCAGGAGGCAACAGAGAGTCCGAGGAAGTACACAGCAACTTGACAGGCCCATGGATGCAACTAGCCCCACACTGCGGTGACCACGAGAGGATCTCGACCGATCTCCAATCGAAAGTCGGATTATGCTTCTGGAGCCAGGGGTACCCCAAGACCACCGAGTAGTGTGGAGACGAAATAACCTGGAGACAGACCGACTCTCTGTGAACGGCACCAATGGCTATCCCCACTGGAAGGGTCTCATGAGTCACGTGTGGCGGCAGAAGGGGTCTGCCGTCTATCGCCTCAAGAGCCAGTGGGGAACCTCGAGGCTGCAGAGGAATGGAATTGGCGGCAACGAACACTCTATCAATGAACAAACCACCAGCACCAGAGTCCACCAACGCCTGGGTCGTCACCGAGCCCCCGACCCAGGAGAGGACAACCGTGATCAGTGGTTTGTCAACACGGGAAACCGGGGACGAGGAGACTCCACCCAAGATCTGCCCCCGACAGGACCTCAGGTGCGAGCGTTCTCCCGGACGGTTCGGACATGCCAACCGAAAATGCCCACCGAGACCACAGTACATGCATCGGCCCTCGCGTCTCCGGAGTACCCTCTCCCCCTCGGACAGGCGAGCAAACCCCCGCTGCATGGGTTCACCCCCAGACAAGTCATCCCCAGGAGGCGTGGGAGGAGAGGGAGGCACGGGTGGGACAGCAAACGTAGGCGCCAATCTGTTAGGAGACCTCCGCAGGCTCTCCTTAAAGGAAGGTCTCTCCCTGAGTCTGGTGTCAATCAAAATCAGGAAAGAAATAAGAGACTCGAGCTCCACTGGTAGGTCCTTAGCTGCAACCTCATCCTTCAAGGCATCCGAGAGACCATGAGAGAAAGCAGCGACCA
Organism: Bufo gargarizans; assembly: GCF_014858855.1. NCBI lineage: Eukaryota > Metazoa > Chordata > Amphibia > Anura > Bufonidae > Bufo > Bufo gargarizans. The sequence goes on along the minus strand of NC_058085.1, from coordinate 209,479,208 downwards.
GAGGCTCATTATTCCAGCCCACCTCTGCTGCCAGGGTACGAAACTCAATGGCGTATTCAGCTACGGATCGTGAACCCTGTCTGATGGACATAAGGAGCTTCGCAGCAGAGGCAGCACGAGCCGGCACATCGAATACCTTCCGAAGAGAAGCAACAAAACCGGAAAACTCGGCAACCACCGGATTGTTGTTCTCCCATAAAGGGCTGGCCCAGGCCAAGGCCTTGTCCGAGAGCAGCGAGATCAAGAAGCCCACCTTTGATCTCTCAGTAGGAAAGGCATGTGGCAGCAACTCGAAATAAATGCCCACCTGGTTAAGGAAACCTCGGCACTGAGTTGGCTCTCCCCCAAAGCGCTGTGGAAGGGGGGCAGAACCGGTCATACCTCGAGACACCGCAGGCGCAGCAACAGGTGTCGGGGTAGACTCTGGCGCAACAACCGGAGCGGCAGTAGGAGCGGGCCCAGGAGCGACAACCGACCCATCGGCACCGGAAGCGAAATGAGCCGTGCGTTCAAGCAGGGTTTGCAAAGCCACAGCGAACCGACCCAACAGGTGATCCTGCTGATCAAGTCTGGCAACCAGCGTAGGTAGCGAGGGTGGCCCTGTACCGTCAGAATTCATGGCTTGGTCCTAATGTCAAGGAACCATGAACCAGACGTACAACAGAGATGAGTGGAAATAAGAAGGCTTTATTGGAAATCAAGCCGTAGCAAAAGTCCAAACGGATGGCTAAACCGAAGCAGGGTCTTGCGTAGACAGAGGTCAGGAACCAGGAGGGTGGTCAGACGAAGCCAGGATCAGGAACCAACGGGGTAGTCAGACGAAGCCAGGATCAGGAACCAACGGGGTAGTCAGACGAAGCCAGGATCAGGAACCAACGGGGTAGTCAGACGAAGCCAGGATCAGGAACCAACGGGGTAGTCAGACGAGGCCAGGATCAGGAACCAGAAGCAGCAGCAGTCTTAGAAGCATGTGAACACAGGAGGACCAAGCAAGGAACTGAAGCCACAGACCTTCTATATATATGAGCTGGGCATCCAGCTCCTCCCAGTGGGAAGGAGAAGCCGCAGGGTGGGAGGCTACAAGAACCCCAGAAACCAAGATGGCCGCCAGCACATGTCAAACGAAGGTAAGACCATGACACCGACCCTTCCACTTTCCGCACCCCAAGAAGTAATCCTGCATCCTTTCCCACGGCCCGTCATTTTCAGTCCTCAACTGAAGACAGGGGGGCTACTGCTGCCGGTCCAGAACGGTCCACACTGCAACGCTCCACCTCCCCTTAATGTTTTTCAAATCTTTAATTATAATTTAAAGTTATTATTTATAAAGTTAAAATATTTTATAAAATCAATATTTTTCAGAAGAAACTCACACATGATGTTCACTACAGCTGTGGGTAAAGTAAAATTCTTAAGATTACATAAACAAAATAATTATATTTTGGTTATTAGAAAAATTATTTTGCCCACACCTACAGTCATGTGAAAAAATTAGGACACCCTTTGAAAGCATGTGGTTTTTTGTAACATTTTTAATAAAAGGTTATTTCATCTCCGTTTCAACAATACAGAGAGATTAAAGTAATCCAACTAAACAAAGAAAACTGAAGAAAAGTCTTTTCAAGATCTTCTGTAAATGTCATTCTACAAAAATGCCTATTCTAACTGAGGAAAAAGATAGGACACCCTCACATGTATTCCCTCTTAAATTGGCTCAGATCTCACACAGGTATATCACACCAGGTGCACATAATTAGTAGATCGTTACTCTGCATGTTGAATGAGGCTTGCCCTATTTAAACCTCAGACATTTAGTTTGGTGTGCTCCTGACTGTTGAAGTGAGAGTGAGCACCATGGTGAGAGCAAAAGAGCTGTCAGAGGACTTCAGAAAAAAGATTGTAGCAGCCTATTAGTCTGGGAAGGGATTTAACCCCTTAAGGACCGAGGACGTACCGGTACGCCCTATTTCCCGAGTCCTTAAGGACCGAGGACGTACCGGTACGTCCTGACTTAAAATCTGAATTCCGGCGCCGCGGGGGTTAATCGGAACGGGATTTCGGCTGAAATCATTCAGCCGGCATCCCGTAACAACGCAGGGGGGGGTCATTTGACCCCCCCGTGTCGGCGATCGCAGCAAACCGCAGGTCAATTCAGACCTGCGGTTTGCTGCGCTTTTTGCAGTTTCTGATCCCCGCGGTCCCTGACCGCGGGGATCAGAAACTTCAGAGTGCCTAAGATCAAGATTTCACCTTCCCCCTGCACCCCTGCACGATTTGATGGCGGCGGGTGGTGCAGGGGGGGTGTCGCAGGCAGTGGGGGCGTTGCGGGAGGCGGGCGGTGCGGCAGGCGGGATCGCGATCCCCCGCCCGCCTCCCCTTGAATAATCGTTGGTTTCTAGTGGATATACCAGGGTGCCAGCACATTGCTGGCACCCTGGTATAAACGGCTGACATCGTTGATGCGATGTCAGCCGTTTAACCCTTTCCATACAGCGGTCCGTATGGACCGCTGTATGGAAAAGGTTAACAGTGCATGGAGCTCCCTCCCTCTCCCATCGGGGGGCTGCTGTGCCTTTGCAGCCCCCCGATGGGAGAGGGAGAGAGCCCCCAGGCATCCCCCCGAGAGCCCCGTCCTTACCCTTCCCCGTCTGCGAAGTTGTGGCAGACGGGGAAGGTTCCCATGGCAACAGGACGCCTGCTCAGGCGTCCTGCTGTCCATGGTGCTGAACAGATCTGTGCTGAAAGCATAGATCTGTTCAGTGTAAGTAAAATACAGTGCAGAACCCTATATAGGTTCTGTACTGTATTATACAGACATCAGACCCACTGGATCTTCAAGAACCAAGTGGGTCTGGGTCAAAAAAATAAAAAAAAAAGTGAAAAAAGTTAAGATAAAAAAAAAAAACATTTATCACTGAATAAAAATTAAAAAAATAAAATACACTACACATATTAGGTATCGCCGCGTCCGTAACGACCTGATCTATAAAACGGTCATGTTACTTTCCCCGCACGGTGAACGCCATAAAAATAAAAAAATAAAAACTATGAGAAAATTGAAATTTTGCCCACCTTACTTCCCAAAAAAGGTAATAAAAGTGATCAAAAAAGTCGCATGTACGCCAAAATAGTACCAATCAAACCGTCATCTCATCCCGCAAAAAATGAGACCCTACTCAAGATAATCGCCCAAAAACTGAAAAAACTATGGCTCTTAGACTATGGAAACACTAAAACATGATTTTTTTTTGTTTCAAAAATAAAATCATTGTGTAAAACTTACATAAATAAAAATAAAGTATACATATTAGGTATCGCCACGTCCGTATCGACCGGCTCTATAAAAATATCACATGACCTAACCCCTCAGATGACCACCGTAAAAAAAAAAAAAAAAAAACGGTGTAAAAAAAGCAATTTTTTGCCATCTTACGTCACAAAAAGTGTAATAGCAAGCGATCAAAAAGTCATATGCACCCCAAAATAGTGCCAATCAAACCGTCATCTCATCCCGCAAAAAATGAGACCCTACTCAAGATAATCGCCCAAAAACTGAAAAAACTATGGCTCTTAGACTATGGAAACACTAAAACATGATTTTTTTTTGTTTCAAAAATAAAATCATTGTGTAAAACTTACATAAATAAAAATAAAGTATACATATTAGGTATCGCCACGTCCGTATCGACCGGCTCTATAAAAATATCACATGACCTAACCCCTCAGATGACCACCGTAAAAAAAAAAAAAAAAAACGGTGTAAAAAAAGCTATTTTTTGCCATCTTACGTCACAAAAAGTGTAATAGCAAGCGATCAAAAAGTCATATGCACCCCAAAATAGTGCCAATCAAACCGTCATCTCATCCCGCAAAAAATTAGACCCTACTCAAGATAATCGCCCAAAAACTGAAAAAACTATGGCTCTTAGACTATGGAGACACTAAACAATTTTTTGGTTTTAAAAAAAAGTTATTGTATAAAACTTACATAAATAAAAAAAAATTGTATACATATTAGGTATCGCCGCGTCCGTGACAACCTGCTCTATAAAATTACCACATGATCTAACCTGTCAGATGAATGTTGTAAATAACAAAAAAAAAAACACGTGCCAAAAAAGCTATTTCTTGTTACCTTGCCTCACAAAAAGTGTAATATAGAGCAATAAAAAATCATATGTACCCTAAACTAGTACCAACAATACTGCCACCCTATTCCGTACTTTCTAAAATGGGGTCACTTTTTTGGAGTTTCTACTCTAGGGGTGCATCAGGGGGGCTTCAAATGGGACATGGTGTCAAAAAAACAGTCCAGCAAAATCTGCCTTCCAAAAACCGTATGGCATTCCTTTCCTTCTGCGCCCTGCCGTGTGCCCGTACAGCAGTTTACGACCACATATGGGGTGTTTCTGTAAACTACCGAATCAGGGCCATAAATAATGAGTTTTGTTTGGCTGTTAACCCTTGCTTTGTAACTGGAAAAAAAAATAAAAAATGGAAAATCTGCCAAAAAAGTGAAATTTTGAAATTGTATCTCTATTTTCCATTAAATCTTGTGCAACACCTAAAGGGTTAACGAAGTTTGTAAAATCAGTTTTGAATACCTTGAGGGGTGTAGTTTCTTAGATGGGGTCACTTTTTTGGAGTTTCTACTCTAGGGGTGCATCAGGGGGGCTTCAAATGGGACATGGTGTCAAAAAAACAGTCCAGCAAAATCTGCCTTCCAAAAACCGTATGGCATTCCTTTCCTTCTGCGCCCTGCCGTGTGCCCGTACAGCAGTTTACGACCACATATGGGGTGTTTCTGTAAACTACCGAATCAGGGCCATAAATAATGAGTTTTGTTTGGCTGTTAACCCTTGCTTTGTAACTGGAAAAAAAAATAAAAAATGGAAAATCTGCCAAAAAAGTGAAATTTTGAAATTGTATCTCTATTTTCCATTAAATCTTGTGCAACACCTAAAGGGTTAACGAAGTTTGTAAAATCAGTTTTGAATACCTTGAGGGTGTAGTTTCTTAGATGGGGTCACTTTTATGGAGTTTCTACTCTAGGGGTGCATCAGGGGGGCTTCAAATGGGACATGGTGTCAAAAAAACTGTCCAGCAAAATCTGGCTTCCAAAAACCATACGGCGCACCTTTCACTCTACGCCCCGCTGTGTGGCCGTACAGTAGTTTACGGCCACATATGGGGTGTTTCTGTAAACGGCAGAGTCAGGGCAATAAAGATACAGTCTTGTTTGGCTGTTAACCCTTGCTTTGTTAGTGGAAAAAATTGGTTAAAATGGAAAATTAGGCAAAAAAATGAAATTCTCAAATTTCATTCCCATCTGCCAATAACTCTTGTGCAACACCTAAAGGGTTAACGAAGTTTGTAAAATCAGTTTTGAATACCTTGAGGGGTGTAGTTTCTTAGATGGGGTCACTTTTATGGAGTTTCTACTCTAGGGGTGCATCAGGGGGCTTCAAATGGGACATGGTGTCAAAAAAACTGTCCAGCAAAATCTGGCTTCCAAAAACCATATGGCGCACCTTTCACTCTACGCCCCGCTGTGTGGCCGTACAGTAGTTAACAGACACATATTGGGTGTTTCTGTGAACAGCAGAGTCAGGGCAATAAAGATACAGTCTTGTTTGGCTGTTAACCCTTGCTTTGTTAGTGGAAAAAATGGGTTAAAATGGAAAATTAGGCAAAAAAATGAAATTCTCAAATTTCATTCCCATCTGCCAATAACTCTTGTGCAACACCTAAAGGGTTAACGAAGTTTGTGAAATCAGTTTTGAATACCTTGAGGGGTGTAGTTTCTTAGATGGGGTCACTTTTATGGAGTTTCTACTCTAGGGGTGCATCAGGGGGCTTCAAATGGGACATGGTGTCAAAAAAACTGTCCAGCAAAATCTGGCTTCCAAAAACCATACGGCGCACCTTTCACTCTACGCCCCGCTGTGTGGCCGTACAGTAGTTTACAGACACATATTGGGTGTTTCTGTAAACAGCAGAGTCAGGGCAATAAAGATACAGTCTTGTTTGGCTGTTAACCCTTGCTTTGTTAGTGGAAAAAATGGGTTAAAATGGAAAATTAGGCAAAAAAATGAAATTCTCAAATTTCATCCCCATTTGCCAATAACTCTTGTGCAACACCTAAAGGGTTAACGGAGTTTGTAAAATCAGTTTTGAATACCTTGAGGGGTGTAGTTTATAGAATGGGGTCATTTTTGGGCGGTTTCTATTATGTAAGCCTTGCAAAGTGACTTCAGAGCTGTAGTGGTCCCTAAAAATTGGGTTTTTGTAAATTTCTGAAAAATTTCAAGATTTGCTTCTAAACTTCTAAGCCTTGTAACATCCCCAAAAAATAAAATATCATTCCCAAAATAATTCAAACATGAAGTAGACATATGGGGAATGTTAAGTCATCACAATTTTTGGGGGTATTACTATGTGTTACAGAAGTAGAGAAACTGAAACTTTGAAATTTGCTAATTTTTCAAATTTTTTGGTAAATTAGGTATTTTATTATGCAAAAAAATTCATTTTTTTGACTTTATTTTACCAGTGTCATGAAGTACAATATGTGACGAAAAAACAATCTCAGAATGGCCTGGATAAGTCAAAGTGTTTTAAAGTTATCAGCACTTAAAGTGACACTGGTCAGATTTGCAAAAAATGGCCTGGTCCTTAAGGTGAAAATGAGCCCGGTCCTTAAGGGGTTAAAAAGATCTCAAAAGATTTTGAAATCAGCCATTCCACTGTCCGGAAGATAGTCTACAAGTGGAGGGCTTTCAAAACAACTGCCAACATGCCCAGGACTGGTCGCCCCAGCAAGTTCACCCCAAGAGCAGACCGCAAGATGCTAAAAGCGGTCTCCAAAAACCCTAAAGTGTCATCTCGAGAACTACAGCAGGCTCTGGCTACTGTTGATGTAGAAGTACATGCCTCTACAATCAGAAAGAGACTGTACAAGTTTAACTTGCATGGGAGGTGTGCAAGGAGGAAACCTTTGCTTTCCAAGAGAAACATCGAGGCCAGACTGACATTTGCCAGAGATAAAGTTGACAAAGACCAGGACTTCTGGAATAATGTTCTTTGGACAGATGAGTCCAAAATTGAATTATTTGGACACAACAGCAGAGGACATGTTTGGCGTAAACCAAACACAGCATTCCAAGAAAAGAACCTCATACCAACTGTGAAGCATGGAGGTGGAAGTGTCATGGTTTGGGGCTGCTTTGCTGCAGCAGGACCTGGTCAGCTCACCATCATAGAATCCACGATGAATTCTACTGTGTATCAGAAGGTGCTTGAAGAACATGTGAGACCATCAGTTAGAAAATTAAAGCTGAAGCGGAACTGGACCATGCAACATGACAATGACCCAAAACATACTAGTAAATCAACCAAAGATTGGCTGAAAAAGAAGAAATGGAGAGTCCTGGAATGGCCAAGTCAAAGTCCAGATTTGAATCCCATTGAGATGCTGTGGGGTGACTTGAAAAGGGCTGTACGTGCAAGAAACCCCTCAAACATCTCACAGCTGAAAAAGTTCTGCATTGAGGAGTGGGGTAAAATTTCCTCAGACCGATGTCGAAGACTGGTAGATGGCTACAAGAACCGTCTCACTGCAGTTATTTAAGCCAAAGGAGGTAACACTCGCTATTAGGGGCAAGGGTGTCCTATCTTTTTCCTCAGTTAGAATAGGCATTTTTGTAGAATGACATTTACAGAAGATCTTGAAAAGACTTTTCTTCAGTTTTCTTTGTTTAGTTGGATTACTTTAATCTCTCTGTATTGTTGAAACGGAGATGAAATAACCTTTTATTAAAAATGTTACAAAAAACCACATGCTTTCAAAGGGTGTCCTAATTTTTTCACATGACTGTATATTACTGAAGGCATTAAATAAATTGCTAGAGTATAATCAATAACGGGCTTTGAAAAAGCTGTTTATTGAGCATATTCTAGTTCAGAGTTTGCCAAACAGTGTGCCTCCAGGTATTGCAAAACTACAACTCCCAGCATGCCTGCACAGCCAAAGGCTGTCCGGTCATGCTGTGCTGGGAGTTGTAGTTTTGCAACAGCTGTAGGCACGCTAGTTGGGGAACACTGTTATAGCTGATTGGCTCATGAAAAAGCTATGCTAATCTGCCAATCTTGTTCTAATCCACATAAGCCCTTGTGGAACTCACGATACTATTGGATCATCATCGCCAACTGTAGAATTTACTAGAGAGCAGAAATTATTTAATTTTGCTCTTTAGCAAAGATGATGCGGTATTATCAGCATTACCACAAGGGACAGGAAAATAGCATAATGTTGTAGTCTTAGACCTGGGTTCAGAGCCAATTAGTGAACTGCACCCAGTCGAAGACTTTATGCTGGAATGCTCTCCCTTGACATGTGTTTGTTCACGCATAGAAAGGGATGACCAAAACACACTGCATGGCTGAAAATTCAGAAAAACTGTGTGTTTTTAAACATTTATTGTCACTACCAGAGCTTTGAGATATTCTCACAGCTCTGTTTCTCCACCCCTGTGATGATGTCACTACTAGAGCTTGGAGGAGTTCCCTGTGCCCTGTTTCTCCGCCCCTGTGATGAGGTCTTTACTTTCTGTTTCCTTCCTCCCAGCTGTCCCTCCTGTGTTTGATTTTGCTGCCTTTAAATCACCCCTCCTCCTTTGTAGAGGTGCGGATTATACTTTTCATTTGAGCTGTATCTCTCGCTTGAGTATCTTCACCTGTGTGATATCTTTTCACTGGATCTGTGTTCTGCTAAAGCAAGTACTTCGGATATTGTCTGCTGACTTTGGATCTGTTTTCACTGCAGCTGCAGCTCCTTCAGTTAAGTGTTCAGACATTGTGTGTTTCTGTTTCTTTGCTGACTGGATCCGAGGCGACCCGGTTCCATCCATATACTGAGCAGGGCACCGGTGGCCGTGCCCCTTTCACTATTGTAGGGGTTTCAGTGGTCATCAGCCTTAGGTACGCGGGAATGTCTCGATCCACCATCTGTATCTGGACATGTGCTTAGCAGCTTAGGGAGAGCTTTTAGGGTCTGACAGGGGTCACCCTTTATCCTCCCTAGTTTGGGTCCGGTCAGTTGCTATTCACTGTGTAGGCTCTTGTTGCTCACTTACAGCCGTGACATTATAATCCGCCGAACCGTCCTTTTTTGACATGGATCCGCTTTCTGACCTAGTTGACCACATGCAGGGTCTTTCATTGGAGGTAGCGGATCTCCGCCAATCTATGACTCAGCTTCAAGCATTGGGCTCTGCTCCGGACCATGGAGTCTGTTGCGAGCCAAAGGTCTCACTTCCGGAAACGTTCTCCGGGGGCAGTGAGAATTTTGTTCGTTTCAGAGAGGCATGCAAACTCCATTTTTGCTTGTGTCCCCATTCCTCTGGTAATGAGGAACAGAGGGTGAGGATTGTCATCTCCCTGCTCAGGGGTAAAGCTCAGACTTGGGCTTTTTCGTTGCCATCGGGAGATCCCTCCCTTCGATCCGTGGAAAGATTTTTGGTGGCCCTGGGGCAGATATATAATGACCCGGATCGTGTTGCTCTGGCTGAATCTAACTTACGTTTTTTATGCCAGAACAAACTGTCTGCGGAGCTTTATTGTTCTGAATTTCGGAGATGGGCAGCTGATTCAGGTTGGAATGATGCTGCACTCCGGAGTCAGTTCTCTCATGGTCTCTCAGAGAGATTGAAAGATGCGTTTGCTTTCCATGAGAGACCAACATCCTTAGAGTCTGCCATGTCATTGGCGGTACGCCTTGACAGGCGTCTAAGAGAAAGAAACGAGACCTCTCTGTCCAGCCATTGTCAGTCTAGGGGCAGTGGTGCGGACTCATTCAGTGTGCAGGGGCCTCATCCTCTCTCGGTTCCCTCTGTGGAGGAGCCCATACAGCTAGGTCGACTTGCCCCTGATAAAAGAGGATTTAGTTGTCAGAGAATGGTGTGTTTTTGTTTTGTGGGCATAGGTCATTTGGCAAATGTTTGTCCGTCTAGGAAATTCTTGAACTGTACTAAGAGTTATAATAAGAGAAAAACCTCAAAAGGTAAATCATCAAACTCTGCTTCATCTGCTACTTTGGGCAAAGTTGATGTAGGAATTGATGCTTTTCCTCTGACCTGCAGTTCCCGTTTTCTCTTTTCTTCCAGGGTAGCACTAGGGAGCAAAGTCATTTCTTGTGAAATTTTTGTTGATAGTGGAGCGGCCGTCAATCTTATTGATACTCAATTTGTAGCCATGCATGGTTTTCAGGTTTGCACATTAGAAAAGGATATACCTGTTTTTGCTATTGACTCTGCTCCACTCTCACAGAGATCCCTGAAGGGCATTGTTCACAATATCCGGTTAGCGGTAGGTGACACTCATGTGGAGGACATATCTTGTTTTGTCCTTAACAGATTGCCTTCTCCTCTAGTTTTGGGGTTACCCTGGCTCACTAGACATAACCCCACTATTGATTGGCAAGGAAGGCAAATAAATGAGTGGAGTGAGTTTTGTAGAGAGAATTGTCTCACAGCGATTTTTGCAGAGACGTGTTTTCCGAGAGCGGTGTTCAGGAGCTACCTCCTCACCGGGAGTTTGACTGTCCCATTAACCTCATTCCCGGCGCCAAGCTGCCAAAAGCACGCCTCTACAATCTCTCACAACCGGAAAGAATCGCAATGCAAACTTATATTTCTGAGAGTCTCGATAAGGGGCATATTCGTCCCTCAAAATCACCTGTTGCCGCAGTTTTTTTTTTTGTTAAAAAGAAAGATGGCTCTCTGAGACCTTGTCTAGATTTTAGGGAGCTGAACCGTATCACGGTTCGCGATCCCTATCCCCTTCCTCTGATCCTGGACCTCTTCAACCAAATTGTTGGGGCCAAGGTTTTTTCCAAATTGGATTTGAGAGGCGCGTACAACCTGGTCAGGGTCAGAGAGGGGGATGAATGGAAAACGGCCTTTAATACCCCTAACGGGCATTTTGAGAATCTCGTTATGCCTTTCGGCTTGATGAATGCTCCGGCCGTCTTTCAGCATTTTGTTAACAGTATTTTCTACCATTTAATGGGGAAATTTGTATTGGTGTATCTTGATGACATTTGGATTTTTTCCCCTGATGTTCAGACCCATCAGGATCATCTTTTTCAGGTTCTGCAGATTCTGCTGGAGAATAAATTGTACGCCAAGCTGGAGAAATGTGTTTTTATGGTATCGGAGATTCAATTTCTGGGTTTTCTCCTCTCTGCTTCTGGTTTTCGCATGGATCCGGAGAAGGTCCGTGCTGTGCTGGAGTGGGAGCTTCCTGAGAATCAGAAGGCATTGATGCACTTTCTGGGTTTTGCGAACTATTACAGAAAGTTCATTTTGAATTATTCCTCTGTTGTCAAACCCCTCACTGACATGACAAAAAAGGGGGCAGATTTTTCCTCTTGGTCGGAGGAGGCGCTTGCAGCTTTTTCTAAGATTAAAGAAAGTTTTGCGTCTGCTCCCGTCTTGGTGCATCCTGATGTTTCCTTACCTTTTATTGTTGAGGTGGATGCTTCCGAGGTGGGTGTGGGTGCGGTTTTGTCCCAGGGCCCTTCTCCTGCCAAGTGGCGACCCTGTGCCTTTTTCTCTAAAAAACTCTCCCCGGCAGAGAGAAACTATGATGTGGGAGATAGGGAGTTGTTGGCCATCAAGTTGGCTTTCGAGGAATGGCGCCATTGGTTGGAGGGGGCCAGGCACCCTATCACCGTTTTTACCGACCATAAGAATCTGGCGTACTTGGAGTCGGCCAGGCGTATGAATCCGATACAGGCCAGATGGTCTCTGTTCTTCTCCAGATTCAATTTTGTCGTTACATTCCGCCCTGGGATCAAAAATGTGAAGGCTGATGCTCTCTCTCGCTGTTTTCCGGGAGGAGGAAACTCCGAGGACCCGGGTCCCATTTTGGCGGAGGGGGTGGTTGTTTCTGCCCAGACTAAGGTACCTGCCCGTTGTCCTCCTGGGAAGTTGTTTGTGCCTTCTGAGTTACGTCACAAACTCTTCAAGGAGCATCATGATACTGTTCTTGCTGGTCACCCCGGGAGTAGAGCCACGGTAGATCTCATTGCTCGGAGATTTTGGTGGCCGGCTCTTCGTAAGTCGGTGGAGGGTTTTATGGCTGCTTGTGAGACGTGCGCTCGCGCTAAGGTCCCTCGTTCACGGCCTTCAGGTCCCCTTCTCCCGTTACCCATACCTTCCCGTCCTTGGACACACCTCTCCATGGACTTTATCACGGATCTTCCTCGTTCCTCAGGGAAGTCGGTGATCCTGGTGGTGGTGGACCGTTTTAGCAAGATGGCTCATTTCATACCCTTCACTGGTTTACCCAGTGCTAAAACGTTGGCGCAAGCTTTTGTCGACCATATTGTTAAATTGCATGGCATTCCCTCGGATATTGTTTCCGATAGAGGCACGCAGTTTGTGTCCAGATTCTGGAAGGCTTTCTGTTCTTGCCTGGGGGTTCGGCTGTCCTTCTCTTCTGCTTTTCACCCGCAGTCGAATGGTCAGACTGAACGCGTCAACCAGAATCTGGAGACATATTTGCGCTGTTTTGTGGCAGAGAACCAGGAGGATTGGTGTTCATTTCTCCCTCTTGCTGAGTTTGCTCTGAACAACCGTCGTCAGGAATCTTCTGATAAGTCACCATTCTTTGGTGCATATGGGTTCCATCCGCAGTTTGGGACATTCTCGGGAGGGGCTCCCTCTGGTTTGCCTGAGGTGGAGAGATTTTCCTCATCTTTGTCTACCATTTGGCAAAAGATTCAGAGTAATCTTAGAAAGATGAGTGAGAAATATAAGCGTGTGGCTGATAAGAGATGTATGCCTGGTCCGGACCTGAATGTGGGTGATCTGGTGTGGTTGTCTACAAGAAATATTAAACTGAAGGTTCCCTCCTGGAAATTGGGTCCCAAGTTTATTGGGCCTTATAAAATCTTGTCAGTCGTCAATCCTGTTGCCTTCCGTCTTGATCTTCCACGGGTTTGGAAGATACATAATGTATTTCACAGGGCTCTTTTAAAACCATATGTCCAGCCCACGGTACCATCCTCTTTGCCTCCTCTTCCGATTTTGGTTGATTGCAATATGGAGTTTGAGGTTTCCAGAATTATGGACTCTCGCATTGTCCGCGGTTCTCTTCAGTACCTCGTTCAGTGGAAGGGTTATGGTCCTGAGGAGAGGATGTGGGTTCCGGTGTCGGACATTAAAGCCACTCGCCTCATCAGGGCATTTCATAAGGCTCATCCTGAGAAGGTGGGTCCTGGGTGTCTGGAGTCCACCCGTAGAGGGGGGGGGGGGGTACTGTCACTACCAGAGCTTTGAGACGTTCTCAAAGCTCTGTTTCTCCACCCCTGTGATGAGGTCTTTACTTTCTGTTTCCTTCCTCCCAGCTGTCCCTCCTGTGTTTGATTTTGCTGCCTGTAAATCACCCCTCCTCCTTTGTAGAGGTGTGGATTATACTTTTCATTTGAGCTGTATCTCTCGCTTGAGTATCTTCACCTGATATATTTTCACTGGATCTGTGTTCTGCTGAAGCAAGTACTTTGGATATTGTCTGCTGACTTTGGATCTGTTTTCACTGCAGCTGAAGCTCCTTCAGTTAAGTGTTCAGACATTGTGTGTTTCTGTTTCTTTGCTGACTGGATCCGAGGCGACCCGGTTCCGTCCATATACTGAGCAGGGCACCGGTGGCCGTGCCCCTTTCACTATTGTAGGGGTTTCAGTGGTCATCAGCCTTAGGTACGCGGGCATGTCTCGATCCACCATCTGTATCTGGACATGTGCTTAGCAGCTTTAGGGAGAGCTTTTAGGGTCTGACAGGGGTCACCCTTTATCCTCCCTAGTTTGGGTCCGGTCAGTTGCTATTCACTGTGTAGGCTCTTGTTGCTCACTTACAGCCGTGACATTTATATATTCCATCCTTAAAGGGCAAGATATTAGAGAAAAAATATACCGAGAAATTTGATTATTGGATTTTCTTCTTCCACTATAATTACTATACTGATGGTCTATTGTGTCCCAATGCGACATGCGCAACAGTTGTTTAAAAATCCATCACAAATGTTCCGTACCAGTTGAAGCACGTAGCAGTGCAACACTGTAGACTACCATAATAAAAATAGTTTTGCTAAATTGTTGTAACTATATGTCACACGACAAATGTAGTCCCCACATACAATGTGGAGGTCTAGCTGTAGCCATGCCATAGCTATTTGAAATGCTATAGCCATGATATAGCAGGCACAATAGAGATGAAATGGCACCACAAAAATATAAATGGACGTATGGTTGCAGTATGGATGAACACAATATGTCTTTATCCATAATGACTAGACCTCTCTAGGTAAAGAAAATAAAACATTACAACAGTTGTGATAATTTTTTTATTTTATTTTTTTATAAAAATTAAACAGTAAAAAAATTTACAATACATTATTTTGCCAGGCCACTCTACCTGCTTCAGAGACAAAGTAATCTGCAAAACTGTCCCTCATTCTAGCAATGGCGACGGTAGATCAATATGACACATTTTGCATCCTAGTCAGTGTACAATCTACATCTTGCAGGTCCAGACGCAGTGGTTCCTCCGATAATAGATAATTATGTAGCACCACACAAGCCTTAACAACATCATCAATAATTTCTACTTTTAGGTTAATGGCCTTGTTTAGAATACGCCATTTTGCAACAAGTATCCCAGAGGCGCACTCCACCAGTCGTCTAGCTCTTGTGAATCTATAATTAAAAATCTGTTTTGTGGAATTTAAGTCACGGCTGGAGTATGGCTTCATGAGGTTTTCACACATTTGGAACGCTTCGTCCCCTACTACAACAAAGGGCATAGGAGGTCCATCTGTCCCTGGTAATGGTCTTGCAGGCAGTAATCCAAATTGCTGATATACAGGAGGCGTCCCATAGAGGAGGTTTTGAAAGCCATGGAGTCATTGGTCCGTCCGTATGCTCCAATATCCACAGCAACAAAACGATATTCTGCATCTGCAATTGCCATTAAAATAATGGAGAAATATTTTTTATAATTAAAGAATTCTGATCCACTTCCTGACGGCTTAACAATCCGTATATGTTTGCCATCCACTGCTCCTACACAATTCGGGAATTGGCAGGTTTGCATAAACTTGTCCGCTATTTGAAGCCATTGTTCATTTGTTAGATGCGGGATATAGTCTTCATGCAATAATGCCCACAATGCACGACAAGTATCCTTTACTATTCCACAGAGTGTCGAAATTCCAATGCGATATTGGTAATGTAATGACGTAAGGGTTTCTCCGGTAGCAAGAAACCTTTTAAATCAAAAAAAAAAAAAGAAAATTTAAAATATGTATTTAACATATACAACAATATATAAATGTATTTATTTTTTTACCTTATTGTCACCATTAGCCTTTTGGATGGTGAAATGGGCCTTCTGATTCAGGTATCCTGCCTTTCAATGGTTGAAGCAATGCGCTGCAGAAGCTGGTCATAACTCTCAACCGTCATGCGCATATAATTGTAAAATTTTTCAGGATTTGAACGCAACTCCAAATAAAGAACAGAAAAAACACCTCTGGTCATCCTTTTTGAACTTATTGGGTGTATCCAATACCGACGTCTTCTTCTTTCCCGGTCTCGTCTCATCCATCTAGCTTTCAGAATTTGAAACCTCAGTCAGAGACGCAAGTGTGCAGGCAACATGATTCCAATACACAATGAGTCTGAATAGAAGTGTACCTGGTTCTAATACATTTTTAAAGTGGGAGGACTTTGTGAGGCACACCTACAATGACCATGAATAGAGGTGTACCTGCTTTTTTAATGATTTTTTTTTTAAGTGGGAGGACTTTGTGAGGCACACCTTAACACCTTTAGTAGTAAAACGGATCCGCTGAGCGGATGCCAAAACGGAGGCAGATGCAACAAACAGAGCCGGTTTACAAGCGGATCCGTTTGAACGGATCCGCATAAAAGTTCGACATTTGCAGCCGTCTATCATTTCCTTCTGACGAATCCGTTTAAAGAGGATCCGCTTAACGCTAGTGTGAAAGTAGCCTTAATGGGGCAGTCACTGTGAAAGTCACTGTTAAAGGGGTGGTAACTGTAAAAGTCACTGTTAAAGGGGTGGTCACTGTGAAAGTCACTGTTAAAGGGGCGGTCACTGTGAAAGTCACTGTTAAAGGGGTGGTAACTGTAAAAGTCACTGGTAAAGGGGCGGTCACTGTGAAAGTCACTGTTAAAGGGGTGGTCACTGTGAAAGTCACTGTTAAAGGGGCGGTCACTGTGAAAGTCACTGTTAAAGGGGAGGCCACTGCTAAAGGGGCGGGCACTGTGAAAGTCACTGTTAAAGGAGAAGTCACTGTGAAAGTCACTGTTAAAGGAGAAGTCACTGTGAAAGTCACTGTTAAAAAGGCGGTCACTATGAATGTCACTGTTAAAGGGACATGCACTGTGAAAGTCACTGTTAAAGGTGCATTCACTAGAAGTCACTGTTAAAGTGGTGGTGACTTTTAAAGTCACTGTTAAAGGGGCAGTGATTGTGAAAGTCACTGTTAAAGGGTAACCAATCATTGATGTGGTTATGAAGGTTGGTGTACACAGGGCAGTATTGGAGTGTCTATCCTGTCCCTGTACTCACCCTTTATAAAGCCTCAGCCCAGGGACGTCCCCTGATGGTGTGGGCTCCCTGTCCTCGAACCTGGACTGGCTGCCCTACGTACACCCTCCTCTCAATGACTAATATCCCGGTACCCCATATAGAAGACGGATATAATCTGTGTCACAGGTATGCTATCACCTGTATTGACAACAGCCCATGTGGATGAAAAACCAAGAAGTATACAGTGTGAAGGTGTAGGTCTCACCTACAGGGAGTGCAGAATTATTAGGCAAATGAGTATTTTGACCACATCATCCTCTTTATGCATGTTGTCTTACTCCAAGCTGTATAGGCTCGAAAGCCTACTACCAATTAAGCATATTAGGTGATGTGCATCTCTGTAATGAGAAGGGGTGTGGTCTAATGACATCAACACCCTATATCAGGTGTGCATAATTATTAGGCAACTTCCTTTCCTTTGGCAAAATGGGTCAAAAGAAGGACTTGACAGGCTCAGAAAAGTCAAAAATAGTGAGATATCTTGCAGAGGGATGCAGCACCCTTAAAATTGCAAAGCTTCTGAAGCGTGATCATTGAACAATCAAGCGTTTCATTCAAAATAGTCAACAGGGTCGCAAGAAGCGTGTGGAAAAACCAAGACGCAAAATAACTGCCCATGAACTGAGAAAAGTCAAGCGTGCAGCTGCCAAGATGCCACTTGCCACTAGTTTGGCCATATTTCAGAGCTGCAACATCACTGGGGTGCCCAAAACCACAATGTGTGCAATACTCAGAGACATGGCCAAGGTAAGAAAGGCTGAAAGACGACCACCACTGAACAAGACACACAAGCTGAAACGTCAAGACTGGGCCAAGAAATATCTCAAGACTGATTTTTCAAAGGTTTTATGGACTGATGAAATGAGAGTGAGTCTTGATGGGCCAGATGGATGGGCCCGTGGCTGGATTGGTAAATGGCAGAGAGCTCCAGTCCGACTCAGACGCCAGCAAGGTGGAGGTGGAGTACTGGTTTGGGCTGGTATCATCAAAGATGAGCTTGTGGGGCCTTTTCGGGTTGAGGATGGAGTCAAGCTCAACTCCCAGTCCTACTGCCAGTTTCTGGAAGACACCTTCTTCAAGCAGTGGTACAGGAAGAAGTCTGCATCCTTCAAGAAAAACATGATTTTCATGCAGGACAATGCTCCATCACACGCATCCAAGTACTCCACAGCGTGGCTGGCAAGAAAGGGTATAAAAGAAAAAAATCTAATGACATGGCCTCCTTGTTCACCTGATCTGAACCCCATTGAGAACCTGTGGTCCATCATCAAATGTGAGATTTACAAAGAGGGAAAACAGTACACCTCTCTGAACAGTGTCTGGGAGGCTGTGGTTGCTGCTGCACGCAATGTTGATGGTGAACAGATCAAAACACTGACAGAATCCATGGATGGCAGGCTTTTGAGTGTCCTTGCAAAGAAAGGTGGCTATATTGGTCACTGATTTGTTTTTGTTTTGTTTTTGAATGTCAGAAATGTATATTTGTGAATGTTGAGATGTTATATTGGTTTCACTGGTAAAAATAAATAATTGAAATGGGTATATATTTGTTTTTTGTTAAGTTGCCTAATAATTATGCACAGTAATAGTCACCTGCACACACAGATATCCCCCTAAAATAGCTAAAACTAAAAACAAACTAAAAACTACTTCCAAAAATATTCACCTTTGATATTAATGAGTTTTTGGGGTTCATTGAGAACATGGTTGTTGTTCAATAATAAAATTAATCCTCAAAAATACAACTTACCTAATAATTCTGCACTCCCTGTATAGCAACATACAGAAGCCCCTATTAGGGCGCCAAGATATCAATACGCTCCCAGGCTTACTAGAACAAACCCCAACGTGTTTCCCCTATCCTTTAGGTTCATCAGGGGGTATACAAACAGTCATGGGTAAACCGTCATAGCATAATCAAGAAAATTATAATATACTCATGATACGTATGGAGGATTCAGGGCCAGATAACGCGGACATTGATGTGAGCACAAGACCAAGGGGACCAACAGATATATCCCACCTGTAGATAAAAGGTAGAAGTATATCAGGGTAAAAACCTCATCATGCTTTACTTGTGTTTTCACCCCCTTAATTTTGCTGTAACACTTACTTAGCACCATAGACGGTCAGATATACCAGGACCCATTCAAACAGGGACCAACAAATTGTCCAAAACTGTAAAGACATATAATATATAACTCCACCATTGCAATCCAAGGTTACATCATGCCACGTTCAATCAAAGGGTCCTTACTCACATTCCTTCGCGTTCTTGTGTCGTCCCGTTCCTCCAGATGATCACACACTGAGATAGTAGCTTCCCTAAATACCCACATTTCCAGCTGTTTGAAATCAGCACTCAGTGGAACGCCGAACGGGTCATTTCCGGTCATGAGGTGCACCCTAGTGTGTCACTTCCGGTCCATGGACCGCAGGCGCACGTCATATCCGGTCCCTGGAACGCATATAGCCGTCATATCCGGTTTATCGGCTCCAGAGCTCCAGGCTTGTTGTAACTATTGCTAGGATACCGGAGACATCACTTCCTGTTATCCATGTCGCATCGATCATGCTATACAGTCCTTGTTACATCTAGCTAACCACTCCGAATATTAGGTTTGAAGATATATGATGTATTCAGGTATATAGATATATCTAGACTTAGAGGCCAAATTTAGGGAATATTTAGTGCAGGTAGCCATAATGTCAGGCCTGTATCGTATATCATGAGAAGTGCAGGTAACTGATCATAGAAATGGCATGCATTGTGTTAGGGTGCCCCCACATTTTGTTAGAGTGCCAGAAAGCAGCATTACAACAATCATAATGGAAAAGGGAAGGTTGGTATGAACAAAACAATGCAAAAACAAACATGCTACACAGCATTTCACCTAGGTGCAAGCCTTTGATGGTGGGCAGCACCAGGCGTCTATTTGATGATTGATGCCAAACAGTCAGTATTCGGATACTTCCTGTATCCTGACAATTAACCAAACTCTCTTTTCTTACCGGGCAGGCTTATTCATGATC
The DNA here is from genome assembly GCF_014858855.1 of Bufo gargarizans. Lineage (NCBI taxonomy): Eukaryota > Metazoa > Chordata > Amphibia > Anura > Bufonidae > Bufo > Bufo gargarizans. Next base: position 209,459,498 of record NC_058085.1, on the reverse strand, counting down.
AGAGAGATCGAGTTGAACATATCCTCCCCCGCAGGCTATAAAAAACAAGAGAAGGTAAGTCTCTCATTAATTCCAAGGGGTGCTTTGGATTTGAACCGATGGATCCAGACACATTCCTTCTGGAGAATTTTACGATTCCAGTCGCCTCCCCTTGGGGATGAGGGGATGGTCTCCAGGATCGAAAACCTCAAACAGTTGGGGTTTCCACCGTGGACATCATTGACACTTGACGCCTTCAGACAAAGGTGGAAATTTGGTTATCCTCGACCATGAGGCTTACCAGGGCATGTGTTTTGAACTCCTCAAGGATAAAGAGGGCTATCGGGTGTTGCCCGCCAATCCCTCCACCTTTTTCTCCGATGATCTCAAAGACATCCTAGCTGGAGCCCTATGAGAGAAGGTTATCTCCTTAGCGGAATATGTCTTCCTCCTCCTTGCCCACCCCACCATAGCCACCTTCTATGGACTACCCAAGGTCCATAAGGGTACCACACCACTTATCCACCTCAGCTCCCCTAGCTTAAACACCCTTAATGACCAGACCACTTTTTACAATTCTGCACTACACTATTTTCACCGTTTATTGCTTGGTCATACAACTTACCACCCAAATGAATTTTACCTCCTTTTCTTCTCACTAATAGAGCTTTCATTTGGTGGTATTTCATTGCTGCTGACATTTTTACTTTTTGTTATTAATCGAAATTTACAGATTTTTTTGCAAAAAATTACATTTTTCACTTTCAGTTGTAAAATTTTTCTATATAAAACTACATTTTCTATGTATAAAACTACATTTCTATATAAATTTTTATCTAAATTTATTGTTCTACATGTTTTTGATAAAAAAAAAGTTTGGATAATAAAAAATGGTTTGGGTAAAAGTTGTAGCGTTTACAAACTATGGTACAAAAATGTGAATTTCCGCATTTTGAAGCAGCTCTGACTTTCTGAGCACCTGTCATGTTTCCTGAGGTTCTACAATGCCCAGACAGTAGAAAAACCCCACAAATGACCCCATTTCGGAAAGTAGACATCCTAAGGTATTCGCTCATGGGCATAGTGAGTTCATAGAACTTTTTATTTTTTGTCACAAGTTAGCGGAAAATGATGATTTGTTTTTTTTTCTTACAAAGTCTTATATTCCACTAACTTGTGACAAAAAATAAAAACTTCCATGAACTCACTATGCCCATCAAAAAATACCTTGGGGTGTCTTCTTTCCAAAATGGGGTCACTTGTGGGGTAGTTATACTGCCCTGGCATTTTAGGGGCACTAATGCGTGAGAAGTAGTTTAAAATCAAAATGTGTACAAAATGCCCTGTGACCTAAAGGTGCTCTTTGGAATTTGAGTCCCTTTGCCCACATAGGCTGCAAAAAAGTGTCACACATGTGGTATCACCGTACTTAGGAGAAGTTGGGCAATGTGTTTTGGGGTGTCTTTTTACATATACCCATGCTGGGTGAGAGAAATATCTCTCTAAAAGACAACTTTTCCTATTTTTTTATACAAAGTTGGCATTTGACAGAGATATTTATCTCACCCAGCATGGGTATATGTAAAAAGACACCCCAAAACACATTGCCCAACTTCTCCTGAGTATGGCAATACCACATGTGTGACACTTTTTTGCAGCCTAGGGGAGCTAAGTGGCCCACATTCCAAAGCGCATCTTTAGGATTTCACAGGGCATTTTTTACGCATTTTGATTTCAAACTACTTCTCATGCATTAGGGCCCCTAAAATGCCAGGGCAGCATAACTTCCCAACAAGTGATCCCATTTTGGAAAGAAGACACCCCAAGGTATTTCGTGATGGGCATAGTGAGTTTATGGAAGTTTTTATTTTTTGTCAGAAGTTAATGGAATATGAGACTTTGTAAGAAAAAAAAAAAGAAAACAAAAATCATCATTTTCCGCTAACTTGTGGCAAAAAAAATAATTCTAGGAACTTGCCATGCAGCTCATGGAATACCTTGAAGTGTCTTCTTTCCAAAATGGGGTCACTTGTGGGGTAGTTATACTGCCCTGGCATTTTAGGGGCCCTAATGCGTGAGAAGTAGTTTGAAATCAAAATGTGTACAAAAATCCCTGTGAAATCCTAAAGGTGCTCTTTGAAATTTGTGCCCCTTTGCCCACCTAGGCTGCAAAAAAGTGTCACACATGTGGTATCGTCGTACTCAGGAGAAGTTGGGCAATGTGTTTTGGGGTGTCTTTTTACATATACCCATGCTGGGTGAGAGAAATATGTCTCTAAAAGACAACTTTTCCAAATTTTTTATGCAAAGTTGGCATTTGACAGAGATATTTATCTCACCCAGCATGGGTATATGTAAAAAGACACCCCAAAACACATTGCCCAACTTCTCCTGAGTACGGCGATACCACATGTGTGACACTTTTTTGCAGCCTAGGGGCGCAAAGGGGCACAAATTCCTTTTAGGAGGGCATTTGTAGACATTTGGATTCCAGACTTCTTCTCACGCTTTGGGGCCCCTAAAATGCCAGGGCAGTATAAATACACCACATGTGGCCCCATTTTGGAAAGAAGACACCCCAAGGTATTCAATGAGGGGCATGGCGAGTTCATAGAAGATTTTTTTTTGGCACAAGTTAGCGGAAATTGATTTTTTTTTTAGTTTTTTCTCACAAAGTCTCCCTTTACTCTAACGTGGGACAAAAATTTCAATCTTTCGTGGACTCAATATGCCCCTCAGCTAATACCTTGGGGTGTCTTCTTTCCAAAATGAAGTAATTTATGGGGTGTTTGTACTGCCCAGGCATTTGAGGGTCTCCACAATCATTACATGTATGGCCAGCATTAGGAGTTTCTGCTATTCTCCTTATATTGAGCATACGGGTAATGAGTTTTTTTTTTTTTTCGTTCAGCCTCTGGGCTGAAAGAAAAAAATTAACGGCACAAATTTCTTCATTCGCATCGATCAATGTGGATGAAAAAAATCTCTGCTAAAAAAAAAAAAAGGAGGGTAAAGGTGTCTGCCAGGACATAGGAGCTCCGCCCAACATCCATACCCACTTAGCTCGTATGCCCTGGCAAACCCGATTTCTCCATTCAGATCAATCGACGTGGATGAATAAATCATTGCCAAGATTTTTTGATTTTATTTTTTTTATATACAAAGTGTTTGCCAAAGCATATGCACACCACCGCCCCCTCAGCTCATGAGCCTCGGCAAACAAATCGTTTACTGCAGAGGAGAAATCTCGTCTTGCAGCGCCGCATATACCGACTTTTGTGTAATCTGACAGCAGCGCAATGCTTCTGTCAGAATGCACATAAGTGCTGCAGCTGGTTCATCGGTTGGTCCACCTAGAAGGTAAAAAAAACAAAACAAAAAAGAAAAAACCAGGCCGCAACACAATAAATTTATTAACATTATAATAACATTTGAACGGAACATTAACTTTTATAAACTTTATTTAACTTTTTGAACAGAACATTAACTTTTTTGCTTACCAGTGATTTTTATTTATTTTTTTACCTTTTTTATAGGACAAACCTCTCCTTCCCCATGGGACAATGTGCAAAGCGCAAATCGCACAGAGATGTGGCAAAGTACATTATGCACTTTGTCCCAGGTGAAAGGAGAGGTTTGCAGCAGCTCTGTGTGAATGGGCCCTAATAGCCCTGTGTGCCTGTCCTGTGAGATGCAATCCCTATGCTAAGTGTACCTGTGTGTGGTACTTCCAGAAACACTCCCCTATGCATAGGGCAGGGTGGTCAGGGCAGTCAGGACAGAAATAGCAGGTGTCACACCTTATTCCACTCCTGCTACAGACACAACATCTTTTTCGGGGTGACGCTTGGGTTGAGGTACCAGAAACGACATTGGGGAAATGTTGCTCGTGTAAACGGCTCACTACACTGGTGGATGGGGCCACGGAACCTCCTGGATACAGGAGGTTCTCGATGATCTCTTCCTGAAATTTGAGGAAGGATCTTGTTCTCCCAGCCTTACTGTAGAGAACAAAACTATTACGGTATATACATCCAATTGAATCAAATATACAGACACCTTCTTATACCAGCGTCTGGTGCGGTGGGAGACTAAATAAGGAGCCAACATCTGGTCATTAAAGTCCACCCCTCCCATTAGAGAATTATAGTCATGGACTAAGAGGGGCTTTTCAATGACACTGGTTGCTCGTTCAATTTGTATTGTCGTGTCTGCGTGAATGGAGGAGAGCATGTAAACGTCACTCTTGTCTCTCCATTTTACCACGAGCAGTTCTTCGTTACACAAGGCAGCCCTCTCCCCCCTTGCAAGACGGGTGTTAACGAGCCGTTGGGGGAAGCTCCGGCGACTAGGTCGCGCGGTGCCTTAGCAGCCAATCTGTTCTAGGAACAAATGCCTGAAGAGGGGCACACTTGTGTAAAAATTGTCCACATAAAGATGGTACCCCTTGCCAAATATGGGTGACACCAATTCCGAGACTGTCTTCCCACTGCTCCCCAGGTAGTCAGGGCAACCGACCGGCTCCAGGGTCTGATCTTTACCCTCATAGATCCGGAATTTGTGGGTATAGCCTGTGGCCCTTTCACAGAGCTAATACAATTTGTCCCCATACCGGGCGAGCTTGCTTGGGATGTATTGTTTGAAGCCAAGGCACCCGGTAAAATATATAAGGGACTCGTCTACGCAGATGTTTTGCTCTGGGGTATACAAATCTGCAAATTTGGTGTTAAGGTGGTCTATGAGGGGCTGAATTTTGTGGAGCCGGTCAAAAGCTGGGTGGCCTCTGGGACGGGAGGTGCTGTTGTCGCTGAAGTGCAGGAAACGTAGGATGGCCTCAAATTGTGCCCTGGACATGGCAGTAGAGAACATGGGCATGTGATAAATTGGGTTTGTGGACCAATATGACCGCAATTCATGCTTTTTTGTTAGGCCCATGTTAAGGAGAAGGCCCAGAAAAGTTTTAATTTCGGAAACTTGGACGGGTTTCCACCGGAAAGACTGGGCATAAAAGCGGCTATAAATTGAGTGGCATATCGATTTGTTTCTGCCACGACTAAGTCCAAGAGCTCCGCAGTCAAGAACAGCTAAAAAAATCCCAGTGCCAAACCGATCTGAGCTGTCTCAACATAAACTACAGACTGGGCGGTGAAAGGGGAAACTACTGGTGCGGCTGAAGTTGGGGACTGCCAATCAGGGTTTGCCAGCACCTCAGGGACTCTAGGGGGTCTACGGGCCTGTCTGTGCGGTGGCTTCGACGGGGGAACAACTGCACGTGCCACCGTACCAGCTTCAACTGCCCTTCTGGTGCTCACCACTTCACTATGTTCTACGGCAGTGCTGGTACTAGGTCCAGGATGGGCTGCGCTGCTGGTGTATGCCTCACCACATAATCTGACAGCGCCAGCCCCACTCTGCTGCCCTTGAAGCGGAGCCTGCGCAACCTGTGGTTTAGCAACACGGGGCCGGGTACGCCTGGTGGTATTAGGGACCTCAACCTCTTTGTCCGAACTTTGGGTGTCAGACTGCCTCTGCTTTCTACAGGTTCATAGCCTGTAGGCCTCTTTAGAAGAATACCCCTTAGTTGCCATTTGGACTACTAAATTTAGAGGGTATTCCCTGAGACTACCCAAGAAAAAAAGCAAGCCCGTCTTACAAATGGGAGGCTAGAGAAGTACAGGAGGCCGCTGCAATTGATAAAAAATATCAAAACTGATTTATTTTTTCGCCACAGCGCTTGTAAAGTAATTGTGCAGTGATCAAAAAATATATATTTTTTGTCACTGCGGCGGGGCGGGCGTGCGTGGGTGAACACCGCGTTTTGGGTGGAGGGCGAGCTAAGATGACGATCAAGGGGTGATCAAGGGGTTAATTGGGGTGATGGGGGGTGATCTGGGGCTAAGTGTACTGTTGATGTGTACTCACTGTGAACTATGCTCCTCTGCTGGAACCAACCAACGAAAAGGACCAGCAGAGGAGCACGGCAGCCATTTAACACATTATATTTATAAATATAATGTGTTAGATGGCTTCTGATTCGTTTTTTTGAAAATCATCAGCCTGCCAGCGACGATAATTGGCTGGCAGGCTGATGACGAACTCGTCCTGAAACTTTTGCCGGCCCGCAATGCGTGACTGTGCCTGAGTGAGCCGTCTCCGGAACGCGATCCTGCGTTAGGCGGTCCGGAGGTGGTCAAAGGCTGTCCCATTGTTTCTGGGGTGAAATCACTAACCCCGAACTGCGGTATATATATCGACCAGGTGCTCAGGCAGTTCGTTGTGTCCTTACCATCATATACCAGGGACACAATGGACTTCCTCAGCAAGATCGAAACAATCAATGTGGACCCAGGCTGCTTACTGGCCAGCATGGACGTTGAGTCTCTTTACAGCTCTATCCTGCATAATAAGGGTATACATGCTGTGGAGTACTTCTTGAAAACCAGGGATATTCACTGTAGAACTCATAACGCTTTCGTTCTCAGGCTTCTTGAGTTTTCTCTGACCCATAATTTCTTCCTATTTAACTCTCGTTTTTACCACCAGCTCAGGGGGACGGTTATGGGGAGCCCCTGTGCCCCCTCTTCCTGGGCTGGTGGGAGGATGTATACGTGTTTCCAGATGTAGTCACTTGATAGGATCATCTTTTGGACACGTTACATTGATGATATCTTTGTGGTCTGGAATGGTGGGTCAGAGGAACTCCGAGAATTTGTAGCGGCTTTGAATAACAATGATATTGGTTTGCGGTTTACATGTGAGTTTGACTTACATACCATTCCCTTTCTGGATGTCCGTGTAACAAAGGAGGGAGAGAGACTCACAGCGGGCATGTACAAGAAGGAGACCGCAACCAATTCACTGTTACATTGGGAAAGTCACCATCCCACACCACTCAAAAGTGGTATACCTAGGGGCCAGTACCTCCGTACTCGGAGGACTTGCTCTGAGAAGGAGGCATTCTACGGTGAAGCTAAAAAAAACTTCAGACTGAATTTAAAGATAGGGGCTACCCTCAAACGATCCTTAAGGGTGCTTTTCAGAATGCCCTGGATAAAGACCGCACATAACTTCTTGTCCCTAGACCTAGGACACAGAGTGGACAACAGCCAGTACGCCTTATGTCGACTTTTGATTCAGCAAACACACAGGTTGTCTCGATTCTTAGGAGATACTGGCCCATCTTGCATATGGATCCTGGCTTACTGCACAACCCAGCATCACATATAGACGGGGGAGGAGCCTCAAAGACCGTCTGGTCCACAGCCACTATACAACACCAAGTGGAGTGGGGACGTGGCTTGATCGCAAACCCTGTGGTATGTTCAGATGCGGTTCATGCAAGGCATGCACATTTGTATCTACAGCTAAAGTGATCACATGTTCGGTAACTGGACAGACCTTTAAAATCAGAGACTTCTATAACCGCAGGAGCAAAGGGGCTGTGTACATATGTCAGTGTCTATGTCCTATGGACTACATAGGAAAAACAATCAGAGAAGTTAGGCGGCAGATTTGCGAGCATATGAATGATGTGGTTAAAAAGAATATCACCCCGGTTGCGTCACATGTCAATGATGTCCATGGTGGAAACCCCAACTGTTTGAGGTTTTCGATCCTGGAGATTATCCCCTCATTCCCAAGGGGAGGCGACTGGGATCGTAAAATTCTCCAGAAGGAATGTGTCTGGATCCATCAGTTCAAATTCTAGGCACCCCTTGGAATTCATGAGAGACTTACCTTCACTTGTTTTTTATAGCCTGCGGGAGACAATATGTTCAACTCGATCTCTCTGATTATGAATAAGCCTGCCCGGGAAGAAAAGAGTTTGGTTAATTGGCAGGATACGGGAAGTATCCGAATACTGACTGTTTTCAATCATCAAATAGACGCCTGGTGCTGCCCACTATCAAAGGCTTGCACCTACAGTTGTGTTCAAAATAATTCAACCCCCACTGAAATTGAGTGTTTTGGCCAGTTTGACATTGATTTTGATCATTTCAGTCATCTTGTTTACAATTAAATCAAAGAGGCACTTGTAAGTCAGACAAATATAACATAACATTTATAAGGAAATAACCACAAATGCATTTTCTGTGCTCACATCATTATCAGTTTTATTCAACCCCCAAGTGACATTCAATCTTAGTACTCAGTACAACATCCTTTTCCAGTTATAACAGCTTTTTAACGTGAAGCACAGCTTGACACAAGTGTCTTGCAGCGATCTACGGGTATCTTCGCCCATTCTTCATGGGCAAAAGCCTCCAGTTCAGTCACATTCTTAGGCTTGCGTGCTGCAACTGCTTTCTTTAAGTCCCACCAGAGGTTCTCAATCGGATTTAAGTCCGGTGACTGTGATGGTCACTTCAAAATGTTCCAGCCTTTAATTTGCAACCATGCTCTAGTGGACTTGGAGGTATGCTTGGTATTATTGTCCTGTTGAAAGGTTCAATGTCTCCCAAGCCTCAGGTTTGTGACGGACTGCATCACATTTTCATCCAATATCTCCTGGTACTGAAGAGAATTCATGGTACCTTGCATATGCTGAAGCTTCTCTGTACCTGTAGAAGCAAAACAGCCCCAAAGCATGATTGACCCCCCGCCATGCTTCACAAGGTGTTCTTTTCTTCATAGGCCTTGTTCTTCCTCCTCCAAACATAGCGTTGATCCATGGGCCCAAACAGTTCTAATTTAGTTTCATCAGTCCACAGAACACTATGCCCAAACTTTTGTGGTTTGTCCACATGACTTTTGGCATACTGCAGTCGACTCTTCTTATTCTTTGGAGACAGCAAGGGGGTGCGCCTGGGAGTTCTGGCATGGAGGCCTTCATTACGCAGTGTGTGCCTTATTGTCTGAGCTGAAACTTCAGTACCCACATCTGACAAATATTTTTTCAGTTCCTTAGCAGTCACACAAGGAATTTTCTCCACTTTGCGCTTCAGGTAGAGCACAGCAGTCGAAGTCAGCATCTTCTTTCTGCCACGACCAGGTAGCGTTTCAACAGTGCCCTTTGCCTTGAATTTGCGAATGATGCTTCCCATGGTGTCTCTTGGTATGTTTAACATCTTTGCAATCTTCTTATAGCCATTGCACTTCCTGTGAAGAGAAATCACCTCTTCATTTGTCTTCCTGGACCATTCTCTTGACTTCACCATGTTTGTAAACACACCAGTAAATGTCTAGAAGGAGCTGAGTATCACAGTCCTTTTAAATCTGCCTAATTGGTGCTTATTATGCTTGATTGCTGCTCCTTGACATCCACAGGTGTTTTCAATACCTGATCGAAAACACTTAAACACTTGAATGAACCTCTGTTCTTAAGAGCGGTAGTCTTTAAGGGGTTGAATAATTGTGTCAAAAACAATTGATGTCATTTTAGTTGCATTTGGTTCTTTAAAAAGTCCTTGTAAGATTTCATTCTGAACACAATTGCAAATGTACACTAAATTCCCTAAAACCCTTTACAGCATTGGGGGTTGAATAATTTTGAATACAACTGTAGGTGAAATGCTGTGTAGCATGTTTGTTTTTGACCGGAAGTGACGCACTAGGGTGCACCTCGTGACCGGAAATGACCCGTTCGGCGTTCCACTGAGTGCTGATTTCAAACAGCTGGAAATGTGGGTATTTAGGGAAGCTACTATCTCAGTGTGTGACCATCTGGAGGAACGGGACGACACCAGAACGCGAGGGAATGTGAGTAAGGACCCTTTGATTGAACTTGGCATGATGTAACCTTGTAAAAACGATCAGACTGGCTCACAGTATTTTTGCATTTATTACAATTAATAAAATTACAATTATTAAAATAACAGTTATACAAATGGATTGCCCACTAGATAATAAACATATCCACTCATTAGCATAAATAGATGAATAGGTATTTTTAAATGCGGAGCTCACGCATATACCTAAATGATAGGAGTACTCCAAAAATAGTGATAACAATAGGACCGCTCGATTGTGCTGCGTGGTGTCTGTCAATAGCGTATTGGGTTTAAACTTTTGTAATGCTCTGATACTTATAAAATAGCTTGCCAGTAATCTGCATACAAGATGTTAAAAAAGTATCCACTCTGCGGTTACCGGTATGTGGTTCAAGCGTCCCAAGATATACTTTGTACTTTCTTCAGTATCGGCGTTCGCTGCCTACCTCCTGCCACGAGGTAGTCTCACAGCTTCTCCTTCTCGGCGTCTCACGTGACCTGACCTGGGGATGGTTTCCTGGTCGGTGATGTCATCCACCTGTGCCGGTCGGAGTAGCGGAGATCTTTATAGTGGAGTTGCGCCGGTACGGGGTTCAATTCCCCTTCACTGGAAGATGGTAATAAAATCAGTCCCCTTTGATTGATTAAACCACTGCCGGAGCCGCATTCGTTCCTTAAAATGGTTCTGGATAGAAAGAGCAAAAGTCCTTTTGTGCCAAGACAGAAATACCGCACCACTAGCTGGGTCCAATTCACACTAGTTCACCCTAGACGCGTTTCGGAACTGTAGTTCCTTCCTCAGTAGGCAAATGTGAAATGCTAAATGTGGACATGCTGGACGTGCCTTTATATCCCCTTGTTGGGTTTAATAGAATATCTGGTCTGGATTCCTGGTTTTTCAGTTGCATAGTGTTTACCACTTGCAACCTGATCCTTTCATAAATCCAAAAAGGGGGTATCTACATACATATATCATAGTTAGTAGGCGACATATATATAATATATAATACTGTGTATAAAATTACAAAAAAATATTTTTTTTTTTACATATCAGTACAATTTATATTGCAAATAAATATATAAAAATATCAATACCAGTAAAATGAAATATATAATGATAATAAAAATGGAAATACCAATAGGAAATGAAACTAAAAATAGAAATAGAAATAGAAACAAAAATGAAAATAAAGATAAAAATAAAAATAGAAATGAAAAATAGAAATAAAAATAAAAATACTCAAATAAACATACCAGAATAGACATAAAAATAGAAATAAAAATGAAAAAATAAAAAATAAAAATAAGGTCAACCATGGATATGAAATAATATCAATCTTATAGATGGATCTCAGGTTTATGGGTCTTGCACATATTTACGTGACATAGGGAGGGGGGGAGGAATGCAGGGAGAGTCAGCGTGTTGCTAAAAAGCCCAACACTGACCGTCCATGTGCTCCTACCCACCTCCCCTATAGGAAACCAAAAATTTCGATCTCCGAATTCAACCCCTGCAGCATTAGGGATCCAAACTCGAAGATCTTCTTTGTTTCTTGTCTGGACATTTTTGCCAAGAAGTCCCCTCCTCTCCAGTCTGGTTTGACTGACTGAATATGGCGGCGCTACATCGATGATGTTATATTAGTATGGAGAGGCTCACATGCTTCATTGTTACAGTTTATACAAGAAATCAATGATAATGAGCTCAATTTGAAATTTACGGCAAACATTAATCTACAAACAGTCGAATTTCTAGATCTGCATATACGGAAAAAAAAGGAAACCTTTGTTTGCAGCACATTTCAAAAAGATGTAGCCAAAAATAGCTTTATTTTAAGCACAAGCTGCCACCTTCCAAGGTGGCTTCTAAATGTCCCTTTCTCTCAGTTTAGACGTCTAAAACGAAATTGCACAGAACAAGACCAATTTGAGGCAGAGGCTAAACATATGAAAACACAATTTTTAGCAAAAGAGTATTCTAATGGACTATTGGAGGATGCAATTAAAAGGGTAAGACAATTGGATAGAGCTTCCTTTTTTAAGTCTACGGCAATATATAATACTACTCGAGAGAAAGAGTTATCTGCAAAAATGATTCTCCCATTCAATAAAGATTATTGGATGGTGAACAACATCATACATAAACATTGGCATCTATTAAGAGATGACAAAATTTTGGGCCCTACACTTCCGGCTCTTCCTCCAATTGTCTATACCCGGGCTCCCAATTTAGGACTTCAGGTAGCCCCAACGATAAGAAAAAAGACTATAGAACCAATGATAACCCCATGGTCCAACCTAAAAGGTTTTTTTTAGGTGTGGCTGCTGTCACAATTGCAGACAGACACACTTTGATAGAAATCTGAAAACTATAACATCAACATCTAATAATTTCAAGTGGGAGATTAAGGAAATTCTGTCATGCAACAGTAAAGCAGTCATTTATGTCATACAATGCCCATGCCCAAAACAATATATAGGACGTACTAAAAGAGTGTTTAAAACTAGGATCGCAGAACACATAAATAACATCAAAAAACAGTCAGAAACACACCCCCTGTCAAAACATTTTAAATTACATCATGCAGGAGATCCTAGTAAAATGAGATTCTGCGCTATTCAGTCAGTCAAACCAGACTGGAGAGGAGGGGACTTCTTGGCAAAAATGTCCAGACAAGAGACAAAGAAGATCTTCGAGTTTGGATCCCTAATGCCGCAGGGGTTGAATTCGGAGATCGAAATTTTTGGTTTCCTATAGGGGAGGTGGGTAGGAGCACATGGACGGTCAGTGTTGGGCTTTTTAGCAACACGCTGACTCTCCCTGCACTCCTCCCCCCCTCTCTATGTCACGTAAATCTGTACAAGACCCATAAACCTGAGATCCATCTATAAGATTGATATTATTTCATATCCATGGTTGACCTTATTTTTATTTTTTATTTTTTCATTTTTATTTCTATTTTTATTTTTATGTCTATTCTGGTATGTTTATTTAAGTATTTTTACTTTTATTTCTATTTTTCATTTCTATTTTTATTTTTATCTTTATTTTCATTTTTGTTTCTATTTCTATTTTTATTTTTAGTTTCATTTCCTATTGGTATTTCCATTTTTATTATCATTATATATTTCATTTTACTGGTATTGATATTTTTATATATTTATTTGCAATATAAATTGTACTGATATGTAAAAAAAAAAAAAATTTTTGTAATTTTATACACAGTATTATATATTATATATATGTCGCCTACTAACTATGATATATGTATGTAGATATCCCCTTTTTGGATTTATGAAAGGATCAGGTTGCAAGTGGTAAACACTATGCAACTGAAAAACCAGGAATCCAGACCAGATATTCTATTAAACTCAACAAGGGGATATAAAGGCACGTCCAGCATGTCCACATTTAGCATTTCACATTTGCCTACTGAGGAAGGAACTACGGTTCCGAAACGCGTCTAGGGTGAACTAGTGTGAATTAGACCCAGCTAGTGGTGCGGTATTTCTGTCTTGGCACAAAAGGACTTTTGCTCTTTCTATCCAGAACCATTTTAAGGAACGAATGCGGCTCTGGCAGTGGTTTAATCCATCAAAGGGGACTGATTTTATTACCATCTTGCAGTTCCAGTGAAGGGGAATTGAACCCCGTACCGGCGCAACTCCACTATACAGATCTCCGCTACTCCGACCGGCACAGGTGGATGACATCACCGACCAGGAAACCATCCCCAGGTCAGGTCACGTGAGACGCCGAGAAGGAGAAGCTGTGAGACTACCTCGTGGCAGGAGGTAGGCAGCGAACGCCGATACTGAAGAAAGTACAAAGTATATCTTGGGATGCTTGAACCACATACCGGTAACCGCAGAGTGGATACTTTTTAACATCTTGTATGCAGATTACTGGCAAGCTATTTTATAAGTATCAGAGCATTACAAAAGTTTAAACCCAATACGCTATTGACAGACACCACGCAGCACAATCGAGCGGTCCTATTGTTATCACTATTTTTGGAGTACTCCTATCATTTAGGTATATGCGTGAGCTCCGCATTTAAAAATACCTATTCATCTATTTATGCTAATGAGTGGATATGTTTATTATCTAGTGGGCAATCCATTTGTATAACTGTTATTTTAATAATTGTAATTTTATTAATTGTAATAAATGCAAAAATACTGTTAGCCAGTCTGATCGTTTTTACAATTATTTTGGTTTTCAGTTGTTATCTGAAAGACTGGGCTCCAGTAGGTTGCTGGTGAGCTCCTCTGAATTGTCTATTGCTATGATGTAACCTTGGTCTGCAATGGAGTTATATATTATATGTCTTTACAGTTTTGGACAATTTGATGGTCCCTGTTTGAATGGGCTCCTGGTATATCTGACCGACTATGGTGCTAAGTAAGTGTTACAGCAAAAATAAGGGGGTGAAAACACAAGCAAAGCATGAATGAGGTTTTTACCCTGATATACTTCTACCTTTTATCTACAGGTGGGATATATCTGTTGGTCCCCTTGGTCCTGTGCTCACATCAATGTCCGCGTTATCTGGCCCTGAATCCTCCATACGTATCATGAGTATATTATCATTTTCTTGATTATGCTATGACGGTTTACCCATGACTGTTTTTATACCCCCTGATGAACCTAAAGGATAGGGGAAACGCGTCGGGGTTTGTTCTAGTAAGCCTTGGAGAGTATTGATATCTTGGCGCCCTAATTGGGGCTTCTGTATGGTGCTATAGGTAAGACCTACCCCTTCACACCGTATACTTTTTGGTTTTTCATCCACATGGGCTGTTGTCAATACAGGTGATAGCATACCTGTGACACAGATTTTATCTGTCTTCTATATGGGGTACCGGGATATTAGTCATTGAGAGGAGGGTGTACGTAGGGCAGCCAGTCCAGGTTCGAGGACAGGGAGTCCCTACCATCAGGGGACATCTCTGGGCAGAGGCTTTATAAAGGGTGAGTACAGGGACAGGATAGACACTCCAATACTCCCCAGTACTGCCCTGTGTACACCAACCTTCATAACCACATCAATGGTTGGTTAGCCTATATAAGTGCTTATATATTTGATTATCGTTTGTTTCACAGATCTTCACTGGTGAATCACGGATGTGGTGTTATTTTATTAAGTAAATTTAAGTAAAAGTTACGTTTTAAGAGGGTCAATTTTGTTGGAACACTTTAGACTTTATGATCCTACTATAAATTATTTATAAATTCAGCTGGACATCACTGTTAAAGGGTCAGTCGCCGTGAAAGTCAAAGTTAAAGGAGTGGTCACTGTGAAATTCACTGTAAAAATGGGCGGCCACTGTGAAAGTCACTGTTAAAGGGGCGATCACTGTGAAAGTCACTGTTAAAGGGGCGATCACTGTGAAAGTCACTGTTAAAGGGGCGATCACTGTGAAAGTCACGGTTAAAGGGGCGGTAACAAATTACAAGTAAATGACGCTCAAAAGTGCAGAACGCAATCTTAAATTTAAAAAACTGTTCTCATACAACTTACAACAGATGAAGCAGTGTTACATTTGTGAGACACGGCAAAACTGAGTAGGTCAGATGACATCAGAGGAACGATATACTGCTAAAAAATACTACAAGACAAGATATGTAATGGCAAACTGTAGCAGATTGGAACAGCAGATTATACCATAAAATAGAAATTGAGATTAAGTTCATAGGTCTCCCAGCAGTAATAAGAACGCTGCAGGAGGCAGCTCAGATAACTATGGGAATAAGCCCCACAGCAATGCTTGGGGAGGTTGTGGGAAACAACTCAAACTGAAATCTCTAGTTTCTCAAGCAGCAGCATCCAATTACTGTATGTCATCCACCTTGCTGGGCATTTGTAGGTTAAACTAGCGCTAGTTGTGCAAGCACTTTACTGTTTATTTATCCAGGAAAGACGTCCAGCAGGCATGCAGGTTATACACTGTAAACCATTCGGCCGTAACTTCACATACAAAGCACTAGTTTCATTCATGTTCCTCCAGGAGACAACATGGTAACAATGGTATGTTCATAGGGTAATAATTCATATACTGGCGGCAGTTAGCGAGAAGGAGCGGTAAATCACTAATAAAGCCGGTCCTATCAAGTGTCCTCCCTTTAAAGCCGGAAGCATAAATTGTATGAAGCATTGAGCAGCAGTTTAAGTGATATAGTTGTTATGTGCACTTACCCCACCTTCACCAGTTGTAATCTCAGATTATTTGTTATTCCACTGCCGCTCCTTTGACTTGCTCCTCTGTAGATAACAGCTGCTATTGATATTTTTATTTTAGATTTATTTTATATATAGATCCGTGCTGGATCTATATATAAAAGGCTCATATATAAGACCCGTATATGGATCAGTCTCCATACATACAATATCCAAACCAGGTACTGGGGCATTAATGGCAGTTATATAAAAAAGTGCAAAAATGCATTACTCTTCAAGGTTTTATACTCTACTTTGTACAGGATGCCAGCGCTGACTACAGTAGTTGAAATCAGCAAGCCTGGGGCACGGGTATTGCCTGGTTTATGATACTCCGCAATATTCAGAATGATATATACATTCACCCAAAAAATAATTGAATCATTGGCATAATAATTGATGAATAGGCACAAACTGTCTTTGAAAATAGCCTTTGTTCTGCTGCTTTAGTTTTACACACTTGATTTGCTGCCCCTCCCCCCAGCTAAAGAAAGTACTGTATGCACTATGCTTTTTTTCCTATGAGAACAATAGATGTTAATTGTGGGGGTTGGGATTAATCAGGAGGAAGCTCTGGAACACACAGGGTAAAAATAAATAAAGCCCTTGCTGTCAGTGAATGGACACAATATACTTTACAGCCCAAGACTGAAATCAACCTCATTAGGACCTGTTCACTGACAGCAAGCAACGATTTAAATAAATTGCAAACAAATGATGCACAAAAGTCCTGAACTTTAAAAAAAAAAAAATTGTTCTCGCAACAGAAGAAGCAGTGCTACATTTGTCAGAACCATCAAAGCTGAGTACCTATTTATTCATGGTGTCTTGCATAAGCATGCACAGTTTAATTAAACAAATGTAATACATGGCTTTGGTTATGAAGAGTACAATAAATTAGTTATATAAAGAATTATCTGGAGAGAAAATAGTATCCTTCATCAGGATCAGCCTGTCAGCGCTGCAATAGAAGGGGGAGGGGGAAATACAATTTTTTATTTTATTTTCAACGTAATATACATACAATTAATACACGGGAATGTCGCACTAGAGTGGGGGGGAGATCCAGCAGAGGTGCTCCCACTAACATACAGCACCTAGTCTGATAAGAGTAAGTATAATAAATAAATAGTAGTGGGGCACTCTCTATTAGTAAGGGATCTTTGTTGAATATAATAATAATAGGATTGGCAATAAATATCACAGCAATAGTATAAAATGTCAGCAGTAATTGGTAGTAATGTTAAACTCAGTGGCGTATTAAAACCTAAAACAATAAAATCATGCATACATATACAGATCCCAATAAACAAATAACTTTAAAAGGCAATGAAGTGAGGTGCAAGTTTCTTCTATAAAAAATATTCGATAATAAGGATTGCTGAAAAATGAAAGGAATGATCGATCTCTACCGAATAATCAATTTAGTGACCACATTCATTTTAGTGACCAAGATTCAAAGCATATATGGAAGTCGGTAGTATATAAAATGACGTTCCACCTGCTCATACAGACAGCGGCGTCCCGCTGTATTTGACTGGAAGGCGATCGCTTAGTTTTAAATGGAATATGCACAGTCTTACCAGGAGGTCGTTTAACTGGACTGTAGGCAATCGACTCGGTCTGCTTTCTTTAAGGGTCAAGGTTCCGGTCTCAAGGGCTGTTTAATCAGGTTTGAATTTAGACTTTCTCTTTCCTCTTCTCCTCCGTTAGACCGCCATGAGAAATTCTTTCAGACACATCTCGTCTCTACAGTTTGTAACACAGACACGTTAGATTTCTAAATTTTTCCATCAAACTCCCCATCCTGGTGTCCCCACAGTGCCATCCTGCTGCCACCCCCAATACCTGTACCCGTTGCGCCCCCCAATGCCCCAGGTACCATACTGCTGAAAAAATAGTGACCCTAATAGACATAATTTGAGTCTTTTATCAAACTGGTGTAAAGTAGAACTGGATTTCCAAAAGAGCTGTCAAATATAAAAGGTGGAATCTGATTGGTTGCTATGGGCAACTAAGCCAGTTCTACTTTACACCAGTTTGATAAATGACCCCCAATGTTCCTATAGTGTCTATAGCAGCTATAATGTCCCCTAGAGTGCCCCCAATAATAATAACACCCAATACTGTGCTCCAGGCAATAATCCCTGTATAGTGTCTCCAGAAATAATAGACTGGCCCCTACAGTGCCTCCCCAATAGAAAGGCCCCCATGCTACACCCCACACAGTAATTTCCCCCACACTGACCCCACACAGTAGTGTCCCCCACACTGCCCCCCACACAGTAGTGTCCCCCACACTGCCCCCATACAGTAGTGTCCCCCACACTGTAGTGTCCCCCACACTGCCCCCCACACAGTAATTTCCCCCACACTGCACCCACACAGTAGTGTCCCTCATGCTGCCCCCACACAGTAGTGTCCCACACGCTGCCCCACACACAATAGTTTCCCCCACACTGCCCCCACACAGTAGTGTCCCCCACACTACCGTGTCCCCCACACTGCCCCCATACAGTAGCATCCCCCACACAGTAGTGTTCCCCAAACAGTAATTTCCCCCACACTGCTGCCCCCCACACAGTAGTCCCCCCACACTGCCCCCCACACAGTAGTGTCCCCCACGCTGCCCCCACAAGTAGTGTCCCCCACGCTGCTCCCACACAGTAGGGTCCTCCATGCTTCCCCCCACACAGTAGTGTCCCCCACGCTGCCCCCACACTGTAGTGTCCCCCACGCTGCCCCATACAGTAGTGTCCTCCACACTGCCCCCACACAGTAGTGTCCCCCACACTGCCCCCCACACAGTAGCGTCCCCCACGCTGCCCCCCAACACAGTAGTGTCCCCCACGCTGCCCCCACACAGTAGTGTCCCCCACAGTGCCCCCACACAGTAATTTCCCTCACACTGCCCCCACACAGTAGTGTCCCCCACACAGTAGTGCCCCCCACGCTACCCCTACACAGTAGTCCGCCCATGCTGCCCCCCACACTGCCTCCACACAGTAGTGTCCCCCACGCTACCCCCACACTGTAGTGTCCCCCACACTGCCCCCATACAGTAGCATCCCCCACACAGTAGTGTTCCCCAAACAGTAATTTCCCCCACACTGCTGCCCCCACACAGTAGTTCCCCCACGCTGCCCCCCACAGTGGTGTCCCCCACGCTGCCCCCCACAAGTAGTGTCCCCCACACTGCCCCCACACAGTAGGGTCCCCCATGCATCCCCCCACACAGTAGTGTCCCCCAAGCTGCCCCCACACTGTAGTGTCCCCCACACTGCCCCCATACAGTAGTGTCCTCCACACTGCCCCCACACAGTAGTGTCCCCCACACTGCCCCCCACACAGTAGTGTCCCCCACGCTGCCCCCACACACAGTAGTGTCCCCCACACTGCCCCCACACAGTAATTTCCCTCACACTGCCCCCACACAGTAGTGTCCCCCACACAGTCGTGCCCCCCACGCTACCCCCCACACAGTAGTCCGCCCATGCTGCCCCCCATATAGTAGTTTCCCCCACGCTGTCCCCATACAGTAGTCCCCCCACGCTGCCCCCCACACAGTAGTGTCCCCCATGCTGCCCCCATACAGTAGTGTCCCCCATACAGTAATTTCCCCCACAGTAGTCCCCCCATGCTGCCCCCACACAGTAGTGTCCCCCACACTGCCCCCACACAGTAGTCCCCCCACGCTGCCCCCCACACAGTAGTGTCCCCCACGCTGTCCCCACACAGTAGTGTCCCCCACACTGCCCCCAAACAGTAGTAGTCCTCCACACTGCCCCCCACACAGTAGTGTCCCCCACACTGCTCCCCACACAGTAGTGTCCCCCACGCTGCCCCCCACACAGTAGTGTCCCCCACTCTGCCCCCACACAGTAGTGTCCCCCACGCTGCCCCAACACAATAATGTCCCCCACACTGCCCCCTCACAGTAGTGTCCCCCATACGGCCCCCCACACAGTAGTGTCCCCCACGCTTCCCCCCACACTGCCCCCACACAGTAGTGTCACCCACACTGCCCCCCACACAGTAGTGTCCTCCATGCATCCCCCCACACAGTAGTGTCCCCCACGCTGCCCCCACACTGTAGTGTCCCCCACACTGCCCCCATATAGCAGTGTCCTCCACACTGACCCCACACAGTAGTGTCCCCCACGCTGCCCCCCCCACACAGTAGTGTCCCCCACGCTGCCCCCCACACAGTAGTGTCCCCCACACAGTAGTGCCCCCGACGCTACCCCCCCCACACAGTAGTGTCCCCCACGCTGTCCCCATACAGTAGTCCCCCACGCTGCCCCCACACAGTAGTGTCCCCCACACTGCCCCCACACAGTAGTGTCCCCCACACTGCCCCCACACAATAGTGTCCCCCACACAGCCCCCACACAATAGTGTCCCCCACACAGTAGTGTCCCCCACACAGTAATTTCCCTCACACAGTAGTCCCCCCATGCTGCCCCCACACAGTAGTGTCCCCCATGCTGTCCCCCACGCAATAGTATCCCCCACACTGCCCCCACATAGTAGTCCCCCCACGCTGCCCCCCACACAGTAGTGTATCCCCACGATGTCCCCACACAGTAGTGTCCCCCACACTGCCCCCACACAGTAGTGTCCCCCACACTGCCCCCCACACAGTAGTGTCCCCCACGCTGCCCCCAACATAGTAGTGTCCCCCACTCTGCCCCCCACACAGTAGTGTCCCCCACACTGCCCCCCACATAGTAGTGTCTTCCACTCTGCCCCCACACAGTAGTCTCCCCCACGCTGCCCCCCACAGTAGTCTCCCCCACGCTGCCCCCCACATAGTAGTGTCCCCCACTCTGCCCCCACACAGTAGTGTCCCCCACACTGCCCCCCACACAGTAGTGTCCCCCACACTGCCCCCCCACAGTAGCGTCCCCCATGCTGCCCACCACACAGTAGTGTCCCCCACGTTGCCCCCCACACAGTAGTGTCCCCCACACAGTAGTGCCCCCGACGCTACCCCCACACAGTAGTGTCCCCCACGCTGTCCCCATACAGTAGTCCCCCACGCTGCCCCCACACAGTTGTGTCCCCCACACTGCCCCCACACAGTAGTGTCCCCCACACTGCCCCCACACAATAGTGTCCCCCACACAGTAGTGTCCCCCACACAGTAATTTCCCCCACACAGTAGTCCCCCCATGCTGCCCCCACACAGTAGTGTCCCCCACACTGCCCCCACATAGTAGTCCCCCCACGCTGCCCCCCACACAGTAGTGTATCCCATGATGTCCCCACACAGTAGTGTCCCCCACACTGCCCCCACACAGTAGTGTCCCCCACACTGCCCCCCACACAGTAGTGTCCCCCATGCTGCCCCCCACATAGTAGTGTCCCCCACTCTGCCCCCCCACACAGTAGTGTCCCCCACGCTGCCCCCCACATAGTAGTGTCCCCCACTCTGCCCCCACACAGTAGTCTCCCCCACGCTGCCCCCCACATAGTAGTGTCCCCCACTCTGCCCCCACACAGTAGTGTCCCCCACGCCTCCCCTCACACAGTAGTGTCCACCACACTGCCCCCCCCACAGTAGTGTCCCCCATGCTGCCCCCCACACAGTAGTGTCCCCCACGTAGTAGTTTCCCCAATGCGGCCCCCACACAGTAGTGTCCCCCACACAGTAATTTCCCCCACACTGCCCCCCACACAGTAGTCCCTCCATGCTGCCCCCACACAGTAGTGTCCCCCATGCTGTCCCCCCCACAGTAGTGTCCCTCATGCTGCCCCCCACACAGTAGTGTCCCCCACGTAGTAGTTTCCCCAATGCGGCCCCCACACAGTAGTGTCCCCCACACAGTAATTTCCCCCACACTGCCCCCCACACAGTAGTCCCCCCATGCTGCCCCCACACAGTAGTGTCCCCCATGCTGTCCCCCATGCTGTCCCCCACACAGTAGTGTCCCCCACACTGCCCCCACACAGTAGTCCCCCCACGCTGCCCCCCACACAGTAGTGTCCCCCACACTGTCCCCACACAGTAGTGTCCCCCACACAGTAGTGTCCCCCACGCTGCCCCCCACATAGTAGCGTCCCCCACTCTGCCCCCACACAGTAGTGTCCCCCACACTGCCCCCCACACAGTAAGTGTCCCCCACACTGCCCCCCCACAGTATTGTCCCCCATGCTGCCCCCCACACAGTAGTGTCCCCCACGCTTTCCCCCACACAGTAGTGTCCCCCACACTGCCCCCCACACAGTAGTGTCCTCCATGCTGACCCCCACACAGTCGTGTTCCCCCACACTGCCCCCCACACAGTAGTGTCCCG